>NW_028297122.1:493487-722980 GCF_055798465.1 Pogonomyrmex barbatus
GATAGATCTGACGAGAATCGCGAGAGAACTGACGGACAAAACGGTAACGAGAAAGACGCTGGACAAAGACGCTGACTTCGTTGAACGTGGGTAAAATGGTGACTAGAGAAACAATAGACGAATTACTAGTCGCGCTAAAAACGGATATCCCGAATACCACGAAACACGCAATTAACGTTTGGAACGAGGAACAAAAATGAACGTGCGAAGCGACGAGCATGAATAAAACTAGCACGAATCGCGCCTCCTTGTAAATCAACGATGAGCGTCGAGAAGAGGAGAGGAGCTTCACGCGCCCGCGCGAAGGAATTTCCCGCGTCGTCGAGTCATAGTGCGCGGTTATGACGACCTGGGTCGATGTCGTCGAGATGCGTCCGTATGCGCGATGAAACAAAGGTTACAACTACGTGATGATGGTTATCGATGTGTTGAGCAAATACGCGTGGGCGGTGCCGCTAAAGAGCAAGAGCGGAAGCCGCGGCATTGTCCAAAATATTTCGCGATGACGCTCGATATCCGCGAAATCTACAAATGGACAAGGACAAGAAATTCTACAACGCCTCCGTAAAAGCGGTTATGGATAAGTACGATATACGTTCACTATTAGACGTACTCGGTGATGAAAACGGCGATGGTGGAGCGATTTAATCGCACACTCAAGAACAACATGTGGAAGCTCTTCACGCTTAACGGATCGTATAGATGACTCGACGCTTTACCGTTTAATCTCGAAATATAATAATCGCGTGCATCAAACAATCAGAATGTGACCGGCGGACGTAACTCCCGCCGTTGCTAAAAAACTCCTCTCCATACCGGTATACAGTCACTTGAAAATCGCAGCTCGCGCAAGGTTCAAGGTGAACGATCCGGTACGCGTCAGCAAGTTCAAAACGATTTTCGAGAAGGGATATATGCCTAACTGGACGACCGAGATTTTTCAAATCGCCAAGATGCAACGCATGAATTCCGTGACGTATCTGCTGAAAGATTATCGCGGAGAGCCAGTGGCCGGAGGATTTTACGAATACGAGTTATTGCGAGTTTCCAATCCCGATATCTATCTCGTAGAAAAAGTGCTACATAAAAAGGACAATAGAGTTTTCGTCAAATGGTTAGGAATGGACAATACACACAACTCTTGGATTCATAAAACGGTTGTATTGTAATGAATAAAGAGTACAAAATAAAACGATTACTTATTCTACATTGGCAAAAGTATTTATACTACATTAGTATCTAATAACGGTATCTTATAATGACCCCACGCTAATGTATCGATGGAGTCGGGTAGTAAGTATCGCTTGTCGTCGTGAAGATTCAAAGTTAGCTTTAATTCGGACACAGTGTAAACCTTGTGCAGCATCGAGCGTATGCATGCCTGGCGTTTCGATTGCTGCGACGATTCGTTCAAGCAACGCGCAAAATCCTTGAACGTTATCATTTTCGCGACGATACTCCTCTTGACGCCCTTTATTCTCTTCGTATCGCTCTTTCCCAGAACTCTCAGAGCGTACATCTTCGCCCTGAGTCCTATGAACTCCGTCATGATCGCTCCGTTGTTCTCGTCCTTCATCAAATCGAGAATCTTCTTGTTCGCGCGTGATATATCGTACGCGTTGTCGTCGGGGTAATCGCTGGTGTCGAATTTCGCGATATCCCGCTTCATATTCTCGTAAACGTTCCGGCATTCCAGAAAATATATCAAGCTATCGGTGTCTGTATATATGATTTTGCATTTAGAGCGATAAAGCAGCATCATATAATCGTAATGAAAATCGTACAAACGCATCTTGGATATCTCTGAATGCACATACCGACGTATCGGTTTGTTAAATTTAACTTCGAGTTTACGCAACTCGACAGCCATGAGATTCTCGTCGAAGACGCTCCTGCTGTGAAAGTTCGGTTTCGCGATCAGCGCCTCCGCTCCGTATCTTCCGTCCCAACGCGTCACAAGCCTCACGTCTACGTAATCGCGCACGTTCTCTATTGTCTTACCGAAAACATTGTTCATCAGTTTATACAAATTCCTCTTGAACTCGTTGTTCACGTTCTCCGTTCCGTATTGAGCTCGATGCACGCGCGCAGCCAAGGAGCGATACCGCAACGCGCGATAGACCTTCGTCACGCGTAAACCGTGTCGCACGCACTGCTGAAAATTGCGATAGTGCGTCACATAACGCGACTTGTCGTAAAGCGTGGCGAGTAGCTTTTCGTTTCGATTTCCCGGCGGTCTCTCGCTCATCAAGCAGAACGGAAAATCCGCGTGGCCGTCGTGAAGATATCGCGGATACTCGAGATCGACTTCTAGAATATAACCGATATCGGAGTCAGGTGGCACGGACATAACGTCGAGACTCTCGACATCCTCAACCCACTGAAATTCCGCGTACGGTAAGGATTCGCACATAGAGATTATTCACGTCGTAGTATATGAAATACGACGACGATCGAGATGAGTCGTACGATGATTGGTTTGTTAACTCGCGCATATCTGTTCGAGCATTGATTCAGACCGCCGCGTATACCGCGCTCTACGAACATGATCATATTGATATCGATAAGCAGATCGAATCGAATGTTCGTGTATTTCAACATAGCGTCCCACGTGTATCCTGGTAATGTGAAATAATGCGCTGGATCAAAACCATAACTCTCCATACAGGTATCCCGAAAATTTTCAAAAACATCCGCCAAGAGAAGCATCTGTTTTCAAATATAGATCGCTGTACTCGCCGAGAGTCCACACGCGAAAACGCTCCCATACCCTTCGCGCGTGCTCGTAATCGCTAGCGCTCACAGTTTCGCCAGTTAGAGAACTGTGAAAAGCTTCGATCGGCGGTAACTCGGTCTCTAATAGTTTATCAACGCTGTCGACGTACTCGTACGGAAATACACTCTTGCACGTGAGCAACTCGAAATCCTCCGCGACGAGACCAGAGAATTCGAATCACACGATCCTCAATTTTTCCCGAGATACGAAGCTACTTTTTCTAAACTGGAATTAAGAAACTTAAACGAATCTACGAAACGTAGCTTAACGCAATTTTTCCATTTTCCGTACGTCGAATCGTTGACAGTTTTCAAAAACGCGATGTAATTCTCCTTAATCAGCAGTAACAGATCGACTTTACCTTCGAAAGCGTTCGCTCCTTGATAATAAAATATGCATCGTAACCGGATAGATTATGAAAGAAAACAGGAATAACGAACGCGTTCTGATAGTTCAAATTGCAGCTCGTATGCGCGGATCCTCTGTAACGTCCGGTAAGATGACAATGATCGCGCATGCGAACGTCGTACGGCCCAAAGATCCTTCCGCACACGTGACAACGTGTCGCCCTTTGAAAAGCGCTTCGCTCGTCCGACGTGAGCTCCGACATCGGTCGCGCAAAGAACCTTCCTCACGCAACACGCGAGAGCGCGCAGCTCCTCGACGAACCACGAGACGCAGTCGTCGCCTCGACGAGATCTGTACACGGATACGATTTCGTTGTACGTGTTATGAAATAATATCCCACGCTGAACGCCTTGTGATGTTGATGGGCGAATCTACCGTCGAGATTGTCTGCGAACTGTTGATCTCTCTTTTCTAAAACGCACTCCAGATCGACGTACACGACTTTCCTTTCTATCGTGATTGCGGAAGGAGAGTCACTTATCGTCCTCGCTCGGAAGAATAACGACGCAGTCGTTCGCTCTTCCGCACTCGACGTTATGCGCGACCAATTTCTTGTTCGAGTAAAAGTAATGCAGACATCTGAAAAAAACAATTTATAATTAATATAAAAATTTATCTCACGACGAGCATAGTTTCTCTTACGTTTACCGATCGCATATGTACTTTTTCTCCTTATGCGTGTTTATTTGTGATGTTAACAGTCGAGACAGGTGCTTTATCCATATGAAGTGACCGACGTTATCGCCGCGCCGACAGATAGAGCAAATTCACGTGCGTAGACTTCTTATTCCTCGTGAGCAACAAGGGAACGACCATGATATGTTCCTCTCTCTTTTCTCTCAAATGGCAAATACATTAATAGACAACTCGTTAAGTCGTTCAAATCTAGCGATGTTTCGTAGCGTCATAGGAAAGTCGATACCGTCGAAATTCAACACTAATGAATAGTGAGGATATGACGAAGATCTGTCCGGGTGTAGATCGACAGGATACAGAGCGGCTATCACCGCCCACGCGAAGCACGCGTTGTCGTTTGAATGTACGTTGATCACGGCTCTCTTATATCTTATCTTCGGAGGAAGTGACATCCAACATCCGTGCATAGGATTACACTTGTTCACATTGATCATCAAATTTAATATTCGAAGTACGCCTAACCGCTGTCGCGATCCTGAAATTCTTCCAGCGACGTCAAGATAACATCCTTAACATCTTTGTCGTACCATTCTCGTAAATCGGACATACCGAATAGCTGACAATTCCTCGTGCAAATGCTCTTATTATTCGCGACGAACTCGCCGTGAAACGCGGTGTTGACCTTCAAACACGCGTGCGTCTCGAGATCGATGCATTCGCTCGAGCACCATGTCCCTCGCGTCCTCAAGAAACCATCGGGATTCAACGTATTCGATGTTTACCATCGCACCCGTTTGCGATTCGCGAAGGCTGTCTCGATATCCACCCATTCGAATCTCTTCGAATCATCGTACCCTGCACCCGAGTAACTGAAACGTCGACTCAAAGCGAGTCTCGCACCCTCCAACTGCGTTACTTGAGAAACCAAAGAATTTATCGTTCCGGTAACCATAGGATCGACTCTATTTTCGCACCTGTTTCTCAAAACCTCGAGACATTCGACGCACTCCCGTTCCCAAACACGATAGGCGCATACCCTTTCAACTCCCGCCGCGCGCTCGAGAAGATTGCGATTCTTCTCCATATCGCAACCCCCATACGGTGTTACGCTGATCCGTAGAAACGACAAATTTAATCTTTCGAAATTCTCTCTCTCTCGCTATTCTCTCGTAGATCACCGCTCTGTCGCTCAGAGCGAGCAACGTTTCGATCTACAGTTTCTCTCGCGGGTTCTCTGTACCAATCTCTCGTCGCAAGTGATACATGGCCACATTCTAGCAAACGTCCTCTCTCTCCACTCCTCATCGTTGATAGGCGCAATAGTTTCGTGACACTCTAAACTATCGTCACTCTCGGTAACTCGCAACTATCGTTGCCACCAATATCGCCGTCAAGATCGCGATGCGTCACGTTATGATTGAACGCGCGTAAAAGCGGATCGTCGCTCTCGCTCGAATACAAATTGAAGCGCGACTTCTTCCATATACCACGTTCTAAACAATGAAAAAAACTGCCTCTCGCGACTAAATATATACTCCGAGGCGTCGAAGACGCGCCAAATCGCGAATCCTAAAATAACAACACGCGCGGCATCCTACATAACTAGAACACGCGCCTTCCTGTCACTGCGACAAACAGACGCGCTAGACCCCACGGAAAACACCTAGACACAGGACGCGCGCCTAACCGCAGCATCCTACAAAAACCTTTTTCCTCTTTCCTCTTTTTACATTCCTAATAATATATTCTCTCGTTATCATTAACACTCCTATGACGATTGCCTCGCGCGACTCCCACCTCTCGTCTCTCATACGTTCCCGATAACGTCACCCTCGGTATCGCAAATTGAAAACTTCCGGCACGTTCGCCTCTCGATCCGTTTCTACAATATGTAAACGAATGAAGAAAGGAAGGGAAAGTCCGTCTCTCTCTCGCGATTAGTTAATCGCTGCAACAACAACGATGCGTATTAATGGCAATTCACATTGTTTTTTATTTCAGCATATCTCGTACATATATTCATTGTTTTTTTACTCAACATATACTTATACATATTCTTATACATATATTCATATTAGTATACATATATAATCTTATACATATAAATCTTAGACATAGACTTATACTCGCGCAAATTCGCATTCTCTACCACAATCAATCTCTTGATAATTCGCGCATAGCAATACAGCCCTACTCGCTGTCGCACTCGACGCTTCTCGCCTCCCCGCGCACTCCGGGCACTCTCCCCAGATCATCGGCAGCCCGATCTATCAACTGTCGCACCAATTCCTTCTTCCAATCCGAATTCAAAAATTGAACTTTCAATTTCGCATGTTTCCACCAGTTGCGTTTTTTCTTTTTAACTATATCTTTGATGTTATACACGTACATTCAAACCAACTCGCAATCGGTCCCCTTCTCGCCCGGCTATTTCGCCTCAAGCTGTCGCCCAGCCTCCAACTTCGTCACGTACTGAACGAATCGGTCAGTCTCCTCCTTGTTTTCAAATAGGAACGCGAACAATGCATCTAAACCGCTGTCACAACTCTCGTCGTTCCTCCTCCTCCTCGCCGTATCCAGACGCACAAGATATTGCTCGTACTCGTCATCCTCTTCGTCATATTCAGACATGCCAGATACTTCCTGTATTCTCGTATCCAAGTCGAGGAAGCCTCCCTCGCTATCTCCATGAGTGACGCGCGCTCGTTCGTCGCGGAACTCTCGACGAAGCGAACTATGTTTTCCCCAGAACAATACGAGTTTAACGAACCTTACCGACTCCACACGTCGGTGACGATACGTATAGCGTTCCTCATACGCTTGGCTTCGCGTATACGCGCGATCGGCTCCGTTCCTCAACGAAGCGCCAAACGTCTAGACAAAAACGCCATCATCAATCGCAAATTACACGTCGTCAAATGCATACACGTCCACATCGCGCGCATCAACTCAAGAGAGTCGATCGCGTCGCTCTCGACTTCCGCCGATATCCCGTCCTCCTCTTCCCGCTCGATCGTCGGTCGTCTTTCTCGTTCCATCGCCACCTCACGTTCCATTTCTCTCGAGAACTCGAGCGATTCGTCTGAGAGCGATATTATTTCCGGATCCTTCAATTGACTCTCCGGAATATTAGACTGATTCTCCATCTCGCAAACTGACGATATATCGTCGATACCCTTGGTTAAATATATACTCTAAGGCAGTGTCGAAACCGCGACATCCTACAAAATAGGATGCGCTAGACCCCATGGAAAACGCCTAGACACAAAACGCGCTAGGCCCCGCGCGAAAACGAGACGCGCGCCTTCCCGCGCGAAAAATAGACGCGCGAAACTACGCATACGATGCGGGACGCGTGCCTCCCCGCGCAAAAACGAGACGAGCGAGAACGGGACGTGCTAGGCTCCGCGGAAGACGCCGCGACCGCCCGGAGGAAACCACCCCGCGATCGTCTAGGGAAAACCACCCCGCGACTGCCAGGGAAAATCATCCCGCGACCGTCAGAGAAAACCACCCCGCGACCGCCAGGGGGGAAACCACCCGCGACCGCGAAGGGAAATCACCCCGCGACCGCCCGAGGGAAATCAACCCGCGACCGCCAAGGAGAAACCCCGCGACCGCCAGAGGGATCCACCTTCTCCCCCCCCCGGATACGAATCCTCCGGGGATTCTATGACCCCCCTCTCCCCTCCACCCCCTCTCTCGCCCTGGGGGGGCTTAGGATCCCTCTTGATTATCTATTGCTTTCATATAAAAGATTCATTAAGATTTTTCTAATAATTTACTAATTCGCGTTTTACATAAACGATAAAACTACTGTGATTGTGTGCGTGCGCGCGCGCGCGCGCGCGCGTGTGTGTGTGTGTGTGTGTGTGTGTGTGTGTGTGGATCTAATATATTTTGTCTTTATTTCTGTATTTTTTCTCAATTTATATTTATTTACTTTTAAAAAATAAATTCTTCTTTTACAGAAATAAATTCAAGACTAATTCTAGACATTTCTATTAATGTAGATTAATTTTAATATTGGTTTAACTTTCTTTTTGTCTTTTTTTTAGTTCTTTTTGTCTTTTTTTTAGTTCTAACAATTAAAAAAAGATAAAAAATAAATTAAATTGAGATTAAAGTTAATTAAAGATTAAAGTACATTAGTAGAAATTGTTGTGCCGCTCCAGGTAACGAAGGGAATAAAGGCGGAAGGGGGAGAAGGAGCCACACAGTTTTTGAATAAACACTTTTTATTTTACACTCGGTGTTCGTTATTATCGAATCACCCGCGAACTATCACATTTCTTTAACAGTCCTACGCGTCGATACTCGTACGTCCATACCTCTAACTCTAAGTCCGCGCTTGATGCTCTCGTCCCTTTTTTATCGGTCCGCTGTTATGTGACCTCGGTCCTCATGTCGTTGTTGGTGCGTCAGCGTTTCGACACGTGTTGCCGGAGTCAGCATCCTTGCACATCGGTTGCAATCGACGCGTTCGCGCATTATTGTTTATTATTTTTTATTTCATATTTTAATTACATAATTCTCGGGTCCCAAGGATTCTAACTAGTCGGCGATCACAAGGTCGGGTTGCTTTATTTAGGTTGCCTCGTAACATTCCTCTCCCCTTGGAAAAAGAAAATGAGGGAGAGTTTTCTTTTAGCTTATACTAGTCGTACAATGATATTTCGAGACGCGGTACGCAATATTTATGCATTGCGCAACGCAATGCTATGCTAATCTTATAGTTAAGTTTTACATGGTTGTTATTTTGTTTTTACATCTATTTTTATATTTGTTTTACATTTGCTCTTAGTACATCATTGTTTCATCGCAAATCTTTGATGTTATGACGGGGGATTCTTTATTGCAGTTTCTCTTTTTCCTTATAATTACAATTATTATAATGGTAGCGATTACAATTACTATTAATCCGCTAAAGCTAACCGGATATACAAAATGGCTACTTCTGAATGTATACATATGTTCATCTATCTGTTCGTCTATCTGTTACTTCGTCTTCTAATATGTTTAGTCTAGCGAGTTCGAATGAATTCTTTATTATCGGTTGTAACTTAATATTTTTTATCGGTTGATTAATTCCGCTGCCGCGCGGCGTGAGCGTTAAATTAAAGTCTGATAATTGTGTCTATATATTTCATCGACAATTGTCACTTACTAATGTTACCTCGGACGTTGTTAGTTTACATTTTCCGTTAATTTTTATTTTTCCTGTGCTGCTTAGCTCTAATTGTTGTTCCGCACTGTTCCTAATTGTTGACACTGGATATTTATCTTTTGATTTGTTATCATCGGTGCGCAATGTGCGAGCGGAAGTAGTGTGTCCTGAATGTGTTCGCGCCTCTTGACTGGTGGTCGACCGCGCGGCAGAGAAGACGAGGTCGTGGATCGAGATAAGGTACCCCCCCCAACTCCCTGCGGATCCGGGTTTGTGCCACTACTGGGCAACGGGTTGTTCGCGTGTTGCGTCGCAATTGGTATGTTTTTCAATTTCTATTTATTAATCTTGTTATTATTATTATTATTATATATATAATTTTTGCTTCTATTAATTTTCCTCGCGGATGTTTCGTCATGCGCGTCCGTTATCTAATTTTTAATAAATAGTTTGAGTCGGTTCACGTGTACAGTCACGACTTTTCGTTTTTGTTTGATTCTATAATTCACGTCCGAAATTTTTTCGATTACTTGATACGGACCTATTGTGCTTCCATGATGCTTTTAATTTCTTTGACCGTCTTCGACGTACTGCTTCGTCATGCAGGAGGACTTTATCACCTACTTTGAAAGTTTTGCTGTTAGCATTTTTGTCGGCATAGTTTTTCGCTTTTTGTTTCGCCTCACGGATATGTTCCTTCGCCAGTTTCTGTGTGACTCGGAGTCGTTCCTTCAGTTCTTGCGCATAGTTATCGTACGTGTAGTACGATTTCGGCGGCGCCGTCGTAGGCATTGCCGTAGGTAGGCTTGCTCGGTGCCCGTACATTAATTCGAACAGCGTATAATCCGTCGCGGTGTCGTGTTGTATATAAACATCGCATATGGAATCCATTCATCCCAATTAGTTTGGTCTTCATCTATATAATGTCTCAAATATTCGGCTAGAGTCCTATGTGACCTTTCTAGAGTTCTGTTACTTTCTGGATAGTATGCGGTAGTTTGAATTTTTGTTATTTTCAAAAGGATGTATACATCCTTGAACATTTCGCTGACGAAATTCGTACCTTGATTCGTTAATATTTTCTCCGATATTCCGAATTCGCATATTATCTTCGATAAATTCTTTGGCGATTGTTTTTGCTTCTTGGTCCGATATCGATATTGCTTTGCTGAATTTTGTTAAATCATCTTGAAATGTTAACAAGTACTTATTTCCTTGTGTGGTGACCGTGAGTGGTCCCACGATATCCAGGACGCATTTTTCGAACGGCTTTTCTGCCATTTCTATTAGTACTAGAGGCATCTTAGTTTTTCTTAACTTGTTCTTCTGGCAATACTCGCATTTTGCGATATCATCTTCCACGTCTTTTGTTAATCCGTGCCAGTTGTGTGTTAATTTTATTCTGTTTATCATGCGTGTAGCACCTTGATGTCCGAGGGAGGCATTATGATATTTGTATATTATCTGCTCTTTTTCTTCCTTGTACTCGCGTTCTTCTTTGTCACGTTCGACACTATTTATCTGTCGCGCGCGATCGGATTTCTGCTAAGCGCGTCAGCGTTTGTATTGCCTTTGGCCTTATGCACTACTTCGTAGTCGTATTCCTCCAATTTGAGTCTCCATCTAATTAATCGCGAGCCCGGATCTGTTATGCTAAATAACCAGATCAATGGCTTGTGATCTGTCACTATTTGGAATTTTGTTCCATATAGATACGGTCGAAAATGTTTGACTGCCCATACTATGGCTAGCAATTCTTTTTCCGTCGTATTGTAATTCTGTTCCGCTTTGTTTAGAATTCTACTCGCATAAGCAATTGATCGGTCTTGGCCCACTGGCTCTTGCGATACCGCTCCGATGGCATAACCGGATACATCTGTTGTTAATATAAATTGTTTTGTAAAGTCGGGGTAACTCAGAACTGGCGTGGTCGTCAGCCTCTCTTTTAATGTTTCTTTAAATGCGTTTTGTTGTTCTGCCATCCAATTAAATTTTTCGTCTTTTCTAGCTTTGTCAGTAGTTTTGCGATTTTTGAAAAATTTTCAATAAATCTCCTATAGTACCCAATTAATCCTATGAAGGACTGTACGTCTTTTACTTTTTTAGGTACCGGAAAATTTGTGACGGCCGTTATTTTTGATGGATCCGGAATTATATCGTTCTCCGAAATGTGACCTAAATATGTCACTTCTTTTCTTAGAAACTCGCACTTGTTTGATTGTAATTTCAGGTTATAATTTCTCAACTTTTGGAATACTTCGATTAGTCGCTTATTATGCTCCTTTAAGTTTAGTCCGTAAACGACGATGTCGTGTAAATACACAAGGCATCTTATGCCCTGTATTCCCGCTAACATCGAATTCATTAGTCGCTGAAACGTGGCGGGCGCATTTTTTAATCCGAAAGACATTCGATTAAACTCGTAATGTCCGTACAGCGTGGAGAAAGCTGTTTTGCTTTTATCTTTGTCGTGCATTGCTATTTGATGTAACCCGACTCGAGATCGAGAAGTATTTCGCATTTCCGAGCTGGTCGAGGATGTCCGTGATATTCGGTAACGGAAACAAGTCTTCTATCGTTAAATTATTTAATTTCGGAAATCTATGACAATGCATAGTTTAGGTATTCCGGACGCATCGGCCTTCTTGGGGATACCCAATATTGGCGCGTTCCATTGACTTGTGCATGGTCGAATAATTTTTTATGAGCATTTTTGTTATCTGCTTATTTACCTCCGCCTTATGCTTCTCGGGCAGGCGGTACGGACATTGACCGGTGCGCTATCCGTGCGCGTGGTAATCTCATGTTGCACCGCGGTCGTGTGCGAGAGTGAGTCACTTTTCAAATGAAATATATCACAATAATCATTACATATTTGTTCCAACGTTTCTTTCTCTTCAATGTTGAGATGATCTGTGCATAATTGTTCTCGCACTCGTTTTCGCCTATATATATCCTCCTTTCATCTATAATCTCGGTGTCTTTTTTCACTATATTGAGCATTTCAGTGCTCTGTGTTTCTATTTCTTCTAAGTTTATCATTGGTGTGCTTATTTCAACGGGTTTTTCTGTCGTATTTATTATACTTATCGGACAAGTGAATTCTTTGGTCCATCAGACAGTATCCGATAAATACTCCTGGCTTCGATTGCTCTTGCCTTATTACCCCTACTTGATTTCTATTGATAAATGCTTCAATTATTGTTTCGCTACGTAGTTTCAGCAGTACTTTTTGGTATGGCAATTTTAGATTTGTTTTGCTGATACTTAGTATCTTTTTCCCGTGATCTTGCCTTTTGTTTGGCTAGGAAATCAATTTCAAGTATTCTTTCGTAATCCATAGGGAAATCATCTCTAACCACGTATACTGAATGGTGAATTTCTTCTTTTCCTAATTTTATTGTTAATTTTACCTTTCCTAGCGTGTAGATCTTATGTCCCGTCACGCCGGTTAACGCAATGTGTTTCTCACACACTGGAGTTTCGCTTTTGAAATTTCCGATTTTCATTAAGGTGAGAATAGCACCGGCAGTCTTTTTTTCGCAAAATAATTACGAGTTTTCACGACTGGTTCGTGGTCGGGCCCCGCCGTGACGCACACCCTCCCTTCTTATTTGGGCAGCAAAAAAGTTGTTTTACCCTTTTTTACTTCTTTTATTGGTTGTGTTATCAATTCTAACCCTATTAGCTTTATTCTGTACAGAATAATTTAATCAAATTGACATTAAACAGACATCATAATGACAGTCAGAATCACTATCAAGGTATGGAACGTTTTCCAGTCATGTAGCCATCATTTTGCCATCATTTTAATCACTCTTTTTGACATTATATTTTTGATCAATTTGATGACACATTGATATCACTTTGATTAAATTGTTTCCACTAGCTTGATGGACAGAGCGTTATTGTTGTCATACCCCACGTTTCAGTAGAAGAATCTCAAGCTTTGCATCGAAATCTTGTTAAATAACGACTGTTGACTAGATTTAATATTTAAAAACGTGATTTACAGAATAAAACAACTTTTTAAAAGGAAATTGAAATATAACAATTCTGAGAACATTTTGGAATGGCGACAGTGAAGAAGATCGAAAGAAATATTTTGTAATATCCTACTTGCCCAGCGTGTCTGATAAGATCAACAATTAGGTTTAAAATTGGGGTGGATTTTAGGGGACTTAACAAGCTCAACTTTTTCAAAGCACATAAAGACAAAACAGATATTACTAGTAAGAGTGACGTTATATATAGGGTGCATTGTAAAGATTGTAATGCATCTTATGTAGGGCAGACGAGGAGACAGTTAAAGACCAGAATGAATGAACACGATAGTAATAAGGTTGGAGTCGTCGAAACACTCGGTAATTACAAAACATATTTTGAAATTTAGTCATTCATTTGATTGGAAAACATCCAGATTCTAGAAGAGAATTCAATTATAATAAGAGACTGATCTCAAAAATGTTATACATTAAAGAACAACATAATGGAATAAATTTACAAAAAGATACTGTTTTTGAACGATTCGTATTTTGGTTTGCCTGACATACTTTCAAATGACAACAATTGAAAGTGATTGTATGTTGTTTATTGTTCATTATATACTTCTAATTACTATTGCTCTAAACTGTTGACTCACTTGTCTGCTTGCCATTGTTAAAACGAGAGCACACATGTCTTTTTAAACGCTCACAATCGTTGAAATTGGACATAATATAAGTGTAACTAATTGCAACTTCACTATTTACGTTCGGACACTAAACATTCTCTATTTTTTCATCTGACTCTGTTTTCTTTGCCTTCCAACGAAGATCTGGTTCACAATTTTATAAAAATAATTTTTCCTGACGATTTGGTTACCTGGTTTGTTTCAATTCTATATACAAAATTGTTAACGTTATACTTTTATGAATGACAAGATCATTTTTTTATACTTTTATTTTATACTTTAAACTTTTACTTTACACTTTTTAAGATATTTAAATTTAAGATATTTAAGTTAATTTTGTACTACTTTTTATCGATAATCACATTATGTCATAGGCAATAACTCATTTATATTAATTGAAGAAGACTTAGTAAAAGTCGAAACATTTTTTATTTATACAAATAAATGAATTCATTTAGTTCATTTAATAATTTTTAATGTGTAACACAAATAAATGTAACACAAATGAATTTAGTTTCTTCTAATTAAAGTAATTTAGTCATCGAAATTGCTCGTTTTTTGATCTTATTTATCTTTATTTATCTTTATGTATTGAACCAATTAAATTCCAACTAAGCTTAATCAATAACTGAATATCAAATTATATAATAAAAATGTATTTTTAGTTTTTTCTCCGTGTTCTATGAAAAAAGATCGCAACGCAAAATTCAAATTTTAAGAAACGTCCACGTCGTCGTCATTGGACAAAAATTTATTGTATTACTTCCGACATCAGAGAGCAATATTTTCACAAGATATGGTTCTTTATCCTTTTCTCTTATTCTTTTATTCCTTTTCTCACTTATTGTTTCTATTTTCCAGCGCTGTTTAGCTACATATTACGTGCGAATATAAGCACGCAGATATGTAAGCGTGCGATAATTTATTCAGATCGCTATATTGTCAACTCTGCAAGATTTTATTCTACAGGAGATAATTTCATTATTAACTAAATAAATTAATAGATTTCTAAATTTCTATAATACCGATTCTTTCGCGTTTATGAGAAAGAATTATCATTTAGAAATTGATTAGAGAAATTGTGTGTATTAAATAATTCTCTCTTTCTCTCTCTCTCTCTCTCTCTCTCTCTCTCCTCTCTCTCTCTTTCTCTCTCTCTCTCTCTCTCTGAAGACATAAGGAAAAATAATCGTAATTGTTAAATCAATTAAAATTGAAGCAAAAATAATGATAAGACGAAATATTTATGCTAACTTGGGTCTGGTAATGGTATAATCGTTAAGATGATATCAATTGTTCAAGATACAAGTATTGAATACATAGAAAAGATTAAACTTCTATTACCGTCAAATTTAGAATATTTGAAGAAGCCAGCATTAAATTTCAAGTGATGGATAGAGCTTTTGTTAAGGAACAATTTCCGTTATTATTGAGTTATGGAATTACTATTCGTAAAAGTCAAGGATTAAGTTTACAAAATACTATTATGAATATTGATTCTGTATTTCTGATTCTGAATTTACTGAAGGACAAATTTATGTTGCTTTGTCACGGATAACATCTTGAGAATGTATTTAATGTATTTAATGTATATATGTATGATTTATTAATGTTCCCTTCATAAATCCTTATTCTTTTACCTTAAGGGAATCCTAAAACAAAGGATGAACGATAAGGCCTTCCGCTAATGCCATCTAAACGGAATTAAAGAAATGTCGATAATGATTAACAATTTAAAAAGTTTATATTATTGACATGACTAATTCCGTTTACTGTCATATTAATTTTTAGCATTTTACTAAATAAATGAAAACACATGTATATATTGTATACATGTATTGTCAATGTAGTAATCTTCATGACGTTCGCTATGTTCAATATCCTTATAAGTCAGAATAAGAAGGACACTACATGTTTCTTAAAGAGAATATATATATACGCACATACATAGTGAAGCGACTTTTTGCTATGTCTATAGAAAAACATGGAACTATTTGTACTATTGCTATTGATTAATTATCTACGATATCTAGTATAAACATATATATAATTTTAATAGATTTTGAGATAACATTGCATATTCTCGCAGTACAGATATATATGTTTGTTTGTGTGTTGTGTGTGTGTGTGTGTGTGTGTATGTGTGTGTGTGTGGGTGTGTGGGTGTGGGTGTGGTGTGTGTATTTCTCCAATTGTTTACAAATAATGCATTTGTAATAATCGGTATCGTCCGAATAGATGTTTCTGGCATACATTTTTGCCAGTAACGTTAAACAGACGCTTCTGATTATTAGTTTCGTCCAAGTAGACACTTCTGATTTTTATTATTGGAAATACTGTAATATAAAATATAGAATGGACTTCTTCATTCTCATGAGAATGCAATTGATAATTTTTTCTTGTCTCTCTGTTTACAAATAATTTATTTGTAATAACCAGTACTGTCACAGTACTGACGCTTCTGGCATTCATTTCATTTTGCAAGTATCGTCAGAACGTTTCTGACGAAACAGACGTTTCTGATTATAATTTTTATCAGTACCGTCCAAATAGACGCTTCTGACATTGATGAAATACTTTTCATCATTGCACTAATTATAAGAATATAATTGTGGATAAAATGGTTATGAAAAGAGCGCTTTCTTCCGAGCACGTAATTTCATGTCACTCTCTGTCTCAATTTTAATTGTTTTGACCATACCGCGGCGGGTTTACGTGCGCAAGGCACGCATACAAAAGATGAGACGTACATATGCGCTCGACGCCTCAACTATTATGGGAGAATAGAATAAAAGTACTATCTTACTATCTCGTGCTCGCGACGCGTATGAGAAGAAAATAGAAATATTATCGTACTCTTTCGCGCAATATGTGCCGTGTGATGGTCCAGCATCTTTTGATTATCGTTCATTATTGCTAATGTAGTATAGCAAATGAATTGAAAAGAATAAACAGACATTAACAATGCATGAAGAGAAACGAAAATCGTTATATATAATCGTATATAATTTTATGTATAAAAATTATTGTGTAATAAGAATGTGTATGAAATTATTTGCTCAGTATAAATGTATAATATATGTTTCGAAAATCTTTAAGAAATTCACAGTTTTGAGTAATTACTTATAAATTCGACAAAACATTTATTGAACGATAAATGAAATAATCAAATTATATTATTTCTTCTTTCTCTCTCCTTTTTATTTGATATAAACAAAAATATATGTAACTTATTGAATTTGTAATTAATTATTTGAAATATAGTAAATTTTTCATGTTTAAGAGTCGGAATATATACAATAAGATTGTAATAAGAAAATAATTTCGTATTTATTCTCACTCATTTATTAGACTCTTCAGTTATTATAATTTTATAAAATTATATAACAGGTCATTATGAGTATGACAAGTAAAGCATATAACTATAACAATTTTCGAATTTCTTTATACATTATTTTCATATTTGCTTACTCTTTTTAATTCATATTGTATATATCAACAATAACAAGCGGTGACCAGGTAACGTCGGAGACGCTCGACGACCGCACGGTGCACGGAGCGCGAAAGAGTACGATAATATTTCTATTTCCTTCTCATACGTGTCGACAGCGCGAGAGAGTACAACGATATTCCTATTCTTTATTCACAGCGCATCGGTGCGAAACAGTAGGATGATATTTCTATTCTCTTCTGCCAACCCAATGTTGCCGAGCGCCGAGCACACACGTACGTGCTTCATCTTGCGTGTGTATGCCTCGCATCGGCCTATATTGCAGCGGCCGATTTCGAGAAATAAATTTATCCAAAATAAATTTGATGTGCGATAGTAAACAAGAGAATGAATTATGTTATAAATTGTATGTAATAATGCAATAAAGTATAGTCCTTTTCGCAAATGTCTGTATATGCATGTTTTATTAACTATTTCAATCTTGTTTACATCAAAAATATCAGAATCGAAACAATAGTTAACGGAATTCTGCATTGGTAGAGTGGCAATGTGTCAGAGTTGCCATGCGAAAAGCTCGCGTTCGATCCCAGCCACTCTCCGTTAGGAGATGCTATCTACTTTTATTTTCTTTTTTTTTAATCTTTTTTTCAACATGAACTATACGACTGATATTAAATTTAATTAGAATATAAAATTTTTAATAACATTTTATTTGCAAAATCGTTATGGCGCTGTATATTTGTAAATTTTTATCATGGTACGCGTATCTTTAAAAATATGAACAATTTACATATAATTGGACAAATATGTAATATATATATGTAGTATATTATTTATATATACACACATATATATATATATATATATATATATATATATATATATATAATAATATATATATATATATAATATTGTTATGTCCGTGGTTCTGGAGGAAAGATAATACCTTTCGTCAGGATGAGGAGAACTCGGGTGGACGCACGGAACCTTTTCTGTTCTCACGGAACGACGTCGTGAGGTCGATCCGCGAGTCGAACGCGCATTAAGGGGATCGAGTCAGTGACGTTATTACCCTTACCTGCGCCCGCGCTATCGGTGGTCCGTTTTTTGGTCAGAGAACCGAATCTCTTTTACCAGGGATGGACCTCATGCGATCCTCAGGGAGCCATGAATGGTTCGGGGTCAAGTTTTAGGGTAAAGAAATTGAGACGGAATTCGAGTTAACTGATTTAATAATAATAATAAAAAAAATGAATTACAATGTTATTCGGAAATTTCTCTGTGTACATTAAAGGGTTGAAATATTGGTTACAAAAAAAGAAAAAAGAAAATTTTTATACATAAATTTTGAATAATAATAAATAACAACAAACAAAAGAAAATCTGGATTTTATATACCCAATTGTTCCAATTGGGGTAAAAAATTGGTGATCGCGAGCATGTCGATGGGATCGGGTTGCAGGTATGGGGGGGGGATCAGAGTGAGCGCTGCGGAAAGCCTTGACTGGGACGAGATAGGGAAGAGGATCACGGGAAATATACATGGGAATAGTATCGGTAATTTGGTGTTTTGAGATCTGATCCCAAAACTGGCTGTCGGGTTTGAATCTTCTTTTAATGAAGAAGGTGCCAGGAGGTGGATGGGTGGGAGAGCGGGGAAATTGGCGGACGAGATTGAAGAACTTCTCCACGTCGAAGTTCTCTGGAGTACATTGTCTTTCAAAATCTGCCGTGGAGCGGAGGGCGGTGGCGTACTGTTGCAAGGTGATATTAGCTAGTCTCGGTTCTACGCCTATCAACTGCTCCGCGAGTTCTTCGGCGTGACCGGTTTCGCGACGAATCCGCTTATTAGACTTCTCCCGACGGTGTCGCAATGCCCGTTTCGTTCGTCTATTCGGGATGGCGTTCGTTTGGTTCATTTTATTGTAGCGGCCGCTGGTGATGGACGAGAAGTGTAATGGCTAGGCTGGATCGTGGATCGAATCATACGAAAAATGTAAGAATCGCGCACAGATTCTAACTGATAAAAAGATTTTTCGATAACTTCGGATGGTCCCGTCCGTGAAGGCGTGGAGCGATGAGAAGCGGGAAGAGAGCGATCCGCTCCAAGTCGCGGTTTTTAAAGGGTTCCGAAGGAGTGGGAATATCTGAGGGCGTGATGGATTTCCGCGTCGAATGATAGTTTAGAAAATTGTGAGTGTAGAGGAAGGAGGGGAGCGGTGTTCTGTGAATTGTGGTTGTTTTTATATTTCCAGATTTCCTAGCGAATGATGGAATTAGTTAGTAAAAATTTTCTCGCCATTCCACACCCTCAATCATTCACCTTCAATCATTTTTGGTGTGGCCGCCAACGGCCGCTAATCGTTTCTTCTTGATTGGCGTTTCCCTTAGTTTCCCCACCAATTTGGGGAGTGTCACCCTCGAACGATCCGATGCGTTTCTTATCCGTTAGGAATTTGCTTTTGTTAATATTTTTTAATTTTATTGGTATGTCATAAACTTATCGGTGCCAACAAAGCGGTCTATCGCAAGAATTATTTTTTTTGATAGTGAGACGTATCTCGAGAGGGATTTTTGTTTATTTATTTAGGGTTCTTTAGATCGTTCGAAGCGCTTCATTTTCAGATTAGCAGCCATTGTCTTTTTCCAAAAGAGAAGAATTCGTGGAGTCCCCCGGACGTAACAATATATATATATATATATTTGGGACACTCTGTATATATATATATATATATATATATATATATATATATATATATATATATACAGGGTGTCCCAAAAAAATAACTAAGCGATCATATGCAGGTAGAGCAGACTAAACTGAGTCAAAAAGTCCTGTACTATTTTACAATTTTCACAATAGTTAACGAGTTATTAATTCATGAAAATAGTCAAATTGTACCAGGTGTATGCATAAGTTTTTTCCGGTTTAACTAAGAGATGTCGTCAGCGAAAAGTACGCAGTGTATTAATTTGACACATACATCATTTTGTTCGTCTGACATTTAAAACTACAAACACACACAAGTTGAATCCGCCAAAAACTAGCGTCTTTGTTTTATCGTTCAGTGATCATGTCGAGTTTTGTGCCTGAAAAAGAACATTTGCGGCACGCATTGCTTTTTTTATTTAATCAAAAGAAAAAGGCTGTTGAAAGTCATCGTTTGCTGGTAGAAACATATATGGTGAACACGCTCCATCGATTAGAACATGTGAGACATGGTTTCGACAAATTAAAAGTGGTGATTTCAATGTGAAAGACAGTGAGCGCTCTGGTAGACCACAAAAATGCGAAGACGAGCAATTGCAGGAGTTATTGGATGATGACCCAACTCAAACTCAACGGCAATTAGCAGAAGCATTACATGTATCAGTGTATTAATAATAATTATTAAAATAAGAGCTTATTTTAATAATAATAATAATAATAATAATAATAATAATAATAATAATAATAATAATAATAGCAGGTCTTGTTAAATGGTCTTGTTAAATGGCTAATGATGTATTAAAGAACGTTCGAAGACTTTAGACATTTACAAACAAGTTACAAATAAAGAAATGATTATTTTTATAAAACATTGTTCATTTAATTTTGACCGTAAAATAGCTATGGCAATGTTATAAATATATTTTATCAATATTTATATTTTGTATTGTAATATACCGATGTCATGCAGATAAGAAATTTGTTTACGCACAGCTTTATTTACATATGTGCAAAAAAATCGTTGCATAAGCTTTCTTAATCCGCTAAACGAAAATAGAATCTTTTATATGTATGCAATATCTGTCAGACATATGTCTGTATTAATATGGAGATATGCACAAGCTGTGGTACTTCGCGACTAAAGGTACTTATTATTTACTATTAATCATCAAAGATATTTGAATTGAACCATTTAAGAAGACTATTATTATTATTATTATTATTATTATTATTATTATTATTAGTGTTGTTGTTATTATTATAAAATAAGCTCTTATTTCAATAATTATTGTTGCACTGATACTGTATCGACGAACTGCGTCATATTCGCCTTTAACGCTGTCCCGCGCAACGCGATATGAGATGAATACGTGGAACGTATATAGAGACCTTCTCGCTCATTTTCCAAAAATGCGATTTCGGAAAATGACTTTATTATAGGTCGTTGTATTCAGCATAAAATGCACTTTAATTTTTGTCCTTATAAAAATTAAAAAATTTTTTTAAATTAGGGGGGTGGGGAGGAGTGTGATAAAAATATAACATTTTTGAAAAATTTGAACACGTCATTATAAAGTACACTTGTAGCCACAAAATTTTTGTTTAAAACTTTTTTTCAAATCTTTAACAGTTTGAATGATACTTACTCCGAAAGGAAAAAACCGATTTTTTTCAAGAGATGGTTTCATCTCTTTAACATACGAGAACGCAGATAAAAAAATTATGTGTCTTATTTTTATCTATATTTTAACATATTCGAAGCTCATTAAAATCGATGAAGGACACTTCTGTCACTTCCCTTGTAAGTCGTGTCATGTAAAAATCCTAAATTTTAGGATTTTCTTAACACGTCGTGTTAAAAGAATCCTAAAATATGCTATAAGTAATTTAGTCATACGAGGTCTGAAAAGTTTTGAGCCTAACATAGAAACAAGTATTTTTTCGGTCAAATATAGTTTTATTTTTCAACATAATCTCCTTTTAAATCGATATACTTTTCCCATCTATACTCTAACCTCTTTAACCCCTCCAAATAGTAATTGGCGTCTTACTCCGCAAAATAGGCGTTTACGTATGTGATGACCTCCTCGTTCGATGAAAATCTCTGTCCTCCAAGCGAAACTTTAAGCTTAGAAAACAGGAAAAAGTCGCTGGGGGCCAGATCTAATGAATACAGTGGATGGTCAACCACTTCGAAGTGCAGTTCGTGAATTTTGGCCATGGCGACCGCCAAAGTGTGAGCAGGTGCGTTGTCTTGATGGAACAGCACTTTCTTCTTCTTCAAATGCGGCCGTTTTTTTGCAATTTCTGCCTTCAGCTTATCAAGTAATGATGCGTAATACGTTCCCGTTATTGTTTTACCTTTTTCAAGATAGTCGATACACACAATTCCGTGAATATCCCAAAAAACAGTTGCCATTACTTTCCCAGCTGATGGAACCGTCTTTACCTTTTTCGGAGCAGGTTCACCCTTTGCAGTCCACTGTTTTGATTGTTCTTTTGTCTCTGGAGTGTAGTGGTGGATCCAAGTTTCATCTACAGTTATGAATCGACGCAAAAAATCTGACTCGTTTCGCTTGAACCGCTCCAACAGGGCCTTGGAAATGTTCATTCGAATTCGTTTTTGGTCCAAAGTGAGCAAGCGCGGCAGCCAACGCGCGGATAGCTTGCGCATATCCAATTCTTCAGTCAATATATGACAAACGCGTTCTTTCGATATGCCCATAGCCTCTGCTCTCTAACCTTGATTCGACGGTCGTCCAGTACTATTTGGTGAACATTTTCGATGTTATCAGCGGTGATCGCAGTTTTTTGCCGTCCCGAACGCTCATCATCAACTGGTACGACCACGTTTAAATTCAGCTGCCCATCTTTTTACGGTGGCAAATGATGGGGCAGAGTCCCCCGTAAACAGCGTCCAACTCGATTTTAATTTGCGCAGGCGTATTGCCTTTCAAATGTAAGAATTTAATCATGGCACGATATTTAATTTTTTCCATTTTTACAAAAACATTGACATCGACATTGACAACGACTGTCAAACAACAACTGAGCGTCCAAAATGGCTGAAATTCTCACAAAAATCTTTCAAAGCATATACTATTGTAGTACTAGAATGGTTTTGACGAATAACGTTATCTTCATGTTAAGGCTCAAAACTTTTCAGTCCTCGTAATAATAAAGACAAATTCTTAATGTAAATTTAATAATATAAAAATGAGTTTGTTAAATATTAATGTGATTTTATTGATTAGGTATAGTAAAATTGTAATGAAATTTAGTCAATTATCTAAAATTGCAGCAAAATAGAGCGAAATTCTGTACAGCTGATGAAAGAATAAAAATTTTAACTTTACACAACGAAGGAAAATTGCAACAAGAAATTGCAAAAATTATTGATCGTTCTAGAAAAATGGAAAATGCATTAAAACTCAAAAATAATAAAAAAAAACTTGGGCCCAAGCAAAAAATCACATCTCGAATTGATCGTCAAATTATACGTGTTTCTAAGAATCTATTCAACTCATCAAATGAAATTAAAAATAAACTAAATCTTTCTATAAATGCAAGTAAAATTCGACGAAGACTTCAAGAATGTAATTTAAATAGTAGAGTTCCACTGCTAGGAAAGTTCCACATTTAAGAATCACGTTCCACGTTTAAAGAATGTGAGATGGAGATTACAATTTGCAAAAAATCATATGAAATGGAGTGATCCAGAAAAATGTAAAAAGTAGAAAAATGTTTCGTGGTTAGGCAAAACTAAAATAAATTTAGGGTCTAATGGAAGATGTTATATGAAGGGCTACATCAAATCAAGAATTGCTATCAAAGTATACTATAAAATCTGTGAAACATGGCAATGGCAATATAAAATTATAGGGAACATTTTTATAATAAGGAATTGGTCCAATTTATTGAATTAGAAATATTATGGATCAAAATAAATATGTACACATTCTTGAAAACATCATGCTTCTTTATTAAGGAGAACATGCCACTCATGTTTGGAAATTTCAAAATAACAACGATCTCAAATATACTTTTAAGAAGACAAAGAAATTGTTATTATTTATTTATTTATTTATTTATAATCCGTGCCTTTCGACTTTGGATGACTTCCAGCTTTACAACTACATTTTACTATACATATATTTAATATCCTAATCTAATACAATTTCCACTCCCTTTCTTATTACTTATCTATTGCACTGTTTATCTTCATTGTTCATCTCTCTCCCTATCTCTCTTTCTCTCCGTTTCCTGTTCCTCTTCTCTCTCCTTCCTGCGACCCTCTCTCCATCCTCCCTGTCTCCCTCTCTCTCTTCACTGCTCCCTTCTCTGTTACTATGCTCAGTCTCCCTTCATCCTTTCTCTCTCCTCCCTCTCCGCCTTTTATTCTGTCTATTCTTTTTAATATATCTTTTCCTTTTTCATCTTGTTCCAATATTTCTTCTATTGGCATTTCCACCTTGGTATCTTCACATTCTTTCAAGATGTGCCATATACTCTCCGTTTCTTTTCCGCATACTCTGCATTTCCTTTCTTTTTCTGCTCTCCAGTATTGGCTTCCTCTCGCTGTATTTCCGCATCTGTATTAAGTTCCTGTCCTTCTTCTTCATTTTTCCTCGTAGATACACTGGCATGTTCTCTGTTACTACGTGCCTATAGTACTCGTTAAATTTTGACTCTTCGATTTTTCTCCTTCTTTCCTCTCTCTCTCTCTTCTTTCTATTCGCTCCATTATTAGTTGCGTTATCCTTTTAGGCTCCTCGCTCTCTCTTCTCTCCCTCAATTCCTCTCTGCTTACTTCTGACTTCTCCATCATTATCCTTCTCTTCTTTTCCCACTTGCTTTCTTCGCTTTCTCTTTTTCTTTTTTCTATCTCCCTTATGCATTCTGTTACTAACTTCTTGTTCGTTTTCCTGTTAGTCTCTTCGTATTTGCTTACTCTTCTTATAGTCTCTATCCTTATTTCCCTCATCTTCGTCTCCTCCAGCAATATGTGGTTCGGTGTCCTTCTATCTAGTCCCAAGATCCATTTTGTATATTTCTTTTTGATCCTGTCTAGCCTTTCCTCATTTTTCCATCCCCATACTTCTGCTCCGTATAACGCAATACTTTCCACTAGCGCATTGAACATCTTCATTCTTCTCTCGAAGTCATCCTTAAACAGTTTCTCTCCAATGCTCCATGTTTGCTTCATCGCGATCATCGTTCTTCTCATTCTTTCCTCTAGGTGCCTTTTTGCTCCACCGTTTTTTTTGTGATATATCCCAGATATTTCATCTCTTTCACCTCCTCGATGTCCTCCTCTCTCCATTTCTACTCTCTCTTTTCTCTTCGTCCTCTTCCTCTTTCGAAAACTTTAGATTTTCCTGGACTTAGTAGTAAATCTTTCTTTTGGATGTATTTTCTAAGTCTCTTCATCATGCCTTTTAATTCCTGTTCGCTTGTTGCCAGTAGTACGATGTCGTCTGCATAAGTTATTGACCAGAATTTTTCCTTTCCTACTACTATTCCTCCTATTTATTCCTTTTTCAATTTCCGCCTCCAGGTTCGCCAAGTATATATTAAACAGCGTAGAGCTCAATGGGCCCTGTATTAATCCTCTCTTTGTTCAGAATATCTTTGATTTTTTGTTTCCTACCCTCACTATATTCTTCGTCTCTCTGTACGTTTCCATTATTCTTTTTCTTAATCTCTCTCCAACACCTTGTTTTTCCATCATTTCTCCTAGCTTCTTTCTATCCACCTTATCAAAAGCCGCCTTTAGATCCGCAAAGAATGCATACAGTTTTCCTTTCTTCCTCTTCGCTTCCTATTCGCCACATAGTTTAGTGTATACACCGCATCAATGGTTCCTCTTCCTTTTCTGAACCCAAATTGTCCTTCTTCAAGATTTTTCTCTACTTCCTTTTTCAGTCTTTCATTTAGCACCTTTGTATATATTTTGTATGCTGTGTCCATCAGCGTCACTCCTCTATAAATTAGTTACCTCATTCTTCTCTCCTCTCTTATATATTGGGCTTATTAGGCCGTTGTTCCATTCCTGCGGTATGCCTCCTCCTTTCCATATCTTGTTTAGCAGCATCACAAAAAAGTTTCCTATTTCTTTTGACATCAGCCTCCATGCTTCGTTTTCAATTTCATTCTCTCCCGGGGCTTTTCCCTTCTTCAATTCTATTAGTTGTTTTATTATTTCTTCCCTTGTTAATTCGTTCTCTTCCTCCTCTCTCTCCTGTTCTCCTTTTCCGTCTCCTTCTCTTCCTCTTTTTCTTTCATTATTATTTTATCTTTTGATCCATCCAACAGTTCCATGAAGTGCATGATCCACCTTTCTATCTCTATACTTTCGCTTATCTCTTCTTTCTTCTTTCTGTACTTGTTTATGTATCTCCACGCCTCTTCTTCTGTCCTTATTGCTTTTATCCTTTCCTTTTCTTCTCTTTCATGTTTGTGCTTTTCTTTCTTGCACCATTCTCTGTATTCTTTCCTCTTTTGTACGAATTCTTCTCTGCTTATTTTCCCTCTTTTTAGCCTTCCAAGTTCTTTCCTCAGTTCCCTTTTTTTCTTATTCCATTCTTTACTATTCCACGTCCTCCTTCCTATCTTCCATAGTGCGATCTTCTTCTTGACTTTTGTGATTGATTTCTTTACTTTTTCTTCTAGTTCCTTCCAGATTCTCCCACTTTCCGTCTGCTCACATTTCCATCCTACACACTTCTCATGGTATTGCTGTATTCCTTCTTCTGTCCATACACTTGTTACTTTTTCAATAGTGTTGCTTCTTCTCTCCTTCTTTCTGTCAGCGCCTTCCAGCTCCACCTCCAGCGGAACGTGGTCTGATTTAATTCTGTCACCTTCTTTCATGTTCTTTATCTCCTCCAATGCTTTTACGTTCGTTATGACGTAATCTATTACTGACGCTCCGCTTTCTCCTATGTAGATCCAACCTCCTACCTCTTCGCTGCTTCCATTTAATATCTATCCTCTCTCTCTCTCTCTCTCTCTCAGTCCGTTTAGCATTATAATTCTCTCTCTGTTTATCACCTTATCCTTTGATTTTCTTCCCCCTTCCTTTCTCCCGTTTCTATCGATCCTCCCCTGTTTCCTGTTCTTGCGTTGAAATCACCTCCTATTATTAAGTAGCTTTCCTTTCCCTCTTGGATTCCTTCCAGTAGGACTTCCATGATTTCTTCGATGCAATGACTGTATACTGTGATCCTCCATCTGCTGCCGCCATGCGCGACTTCCATTTCCGCCATTCCTTTGCTTATTTTCCTCGTGTTGATTAACTTTATATCCTTTCTTGTTGCCATCATGATTCCTCCCTTAGCTCTTCCTTTTTTATTTTCCCTTGTTGCTGGAAACGCTGTGCACTGGAATTCGTTAGGTAATTTCTTTGTGATTTTCTTCCATGCTTGTTCTTCTACCCATGTCTCTGTTAGTCCTATCACGTCGAATTTTTCAAGATACTCCCATGTGTCCTCTCTTTTGTTCATTATTCCAGCTATGTTCCAGAAACAAATTTTTAGTCTCCGAGCCCTGTTCTCCTCTTCTTCCCCTTCTTGTTTCTTCTGTCCTCAATCTCTTCTTCCTCCTCTTTCTTCTTCTAATTTTTCTTCCCTCTCATTCCATCTATATTCCTTACCTCTCATTGTTATTTTCTTGTATCCTACTCTTGCTCTTTCGCCTTTCTCTCTTTCCTCTCTCGCTATCTCCCTGAGTTTCCATTGCATTTTTCTTTCTTTCTTTGTTAAGTCGTTCTCTATGATTACACCTCTCTCCAGTTCCTTTTTTTTCTTCATGACCTCTTTCCTCTGTTCTCAGCTGTCTATCTCCGCTATCACCATGTTTCTATTTTCGCTCCCTTTTATCTTGTACGCCTTCCTTATTTTTATCTCTGCCTTTATGTTATCTTTTAGGAAATTCTCTACCTCCTTCTCCAACTTCTCCTCTTTCCAGTTGACTCCCTTAATCACGATATTGTTCTTTCTGTCCTTTCTCTCTTCTCTCGTTGCTCGCCTCTAAT
The DNA here is from genome assembly GCF_055798465.1 of Pogonomyrmex barbatus. Lineage (NCBI taxonomy): Eukaryota > Metazoa > Arthropoda > Insecta > Hymenoptera > Formicidae > Pogonomyrmex > Pogonomyrmex barbatus. Next base: position 521,343 of record NW_028297122.1, read on the forward strand.
TCTGCTATTCTCTTCTCTAGCAGTTCTCTTTCCTGTGTCCATTCTTCTTTTTCTTTTCTTCTTTTCTCTTCTCTTATTTTTCTTTCTTCTATAATTTGTTCTCTTATCTGCTTTTTAAATCTTTCCATTCCTTCTCTGATCTCCTTCATCTCCATCTTTACCTCCTCCATCATTGCGATCATTCTCTCTTCGAAACCTTTTCTTCGCGCCTCTTCATTTCCCGTAGGCATAGTAAACTTGTCAATTGTCCCTTCTTCCTTATTCTTACTCCTGGTTCCTGCTACCGGTGCCATCTGCCGCCTCTTCTCTCACCGCTTTCGTTTCTTATTGGAATTCCCTAGTGTTGAAGTCTTTCTCGCTCGCGCTGCTGAGTTGGCTGCTTTCGCGCTTGCGCGCTCCAGTCCAGCGCTCTCCGCACGAGGTGTTTATTCAGCGTTGAGCAACTCTAACCTTCTTTGTCAACTTTCTATTTCTCCTTTTATTTTCCTTTGCTCTTATCTTTTTACTTCTCCCTTATTCTCTTCGTTTCTCCTCTCGTCTCTCCTCACTCACTGATCATCTCCTTCCCTCTGTTTGCTCTCTGTTCTCTATGTCCTTAATTATATCCTTCCACGGGCAAGGCTTCACGTCTTCACACTTCGCCTGATCCGTCGGAAGTCGACAAAAAAATTGTTTAAGGATCATTAACTATCTGTGATATCGTAGCCTTTTCAATCACTGGATCTTAACCCGATTGAGAATTTGTGGAGAGATTTAAAGATTACTGCCTCTAAACATAAAGTTCGAAATCAAAAATAATTATGAAAAATATTACAAAGGGAATGGACTATAGTCTATATTCATTGAACGATGTCGCAAGCTTGTCGAGTCTATGCCAAGGCGCTATGAAGTAGTAATTAAAAATCGTGGTCAACAAAATATTAATTATATAGAACTAATTTAATAACGAAATTTCTCGTCAACTTTAAGTATTTCAGTGCCAATTTTCTTGTTATAGCTTTATTTTTATGATTAAAAAATTTGAGACATTTATATTAGTTTATTATTTTTTTATTTTAACGTAAGTTGCAATAAAATAAAAATTTTTAGTTTGGTACATTTGGAGTAGATAATATAATAAAATAAACTTAATACAGATTTAAATTTTAGTATTTTTCCCGATTGTTGCTTTCTTTTCAGATGACTTTCCTTTCTATTTTCATGACTACCGCTCTATATATATATATATATATATATATATATATATATATATATAGCGAAAATATATATATATATATATTATAAGCGATTATATATATATATATATATATATATAGCGTTCTATACTATATTTTTAGTTTGGTACATTTGGAGTAGATAATATAATAAAATAAACTTAATAGATTTATTTTATTATATTATCTACTCCAAATGTACCAAACTAAAAACAAATTTATATATATATAAATATATTTATATATATATTTATATATATATAAAATTTATATATATATATATATATATATATATATATATATATATATATACATACCATATATATATATATACAGAATGTCCCAAAACTCCCGCATTTGAACACTACATGATTTTCTAAACGAAACAACTTTTTCCTTTAGCAAAATTGCGTGCGACGAATAGTTTTTACAATGGATCAAATTAAAAATGACGAATGAACACGCATATGTATGTACTCGTCAAGGCCGGCGCGCGTTTCTCAGGCTAGCGCGCGTTCCTCAGGTCGGCGCTGGTATCTAATCTTTGACGACTTCACGTACTATATTGTTTAAAATATAATAAAAGTTAACAAAATAAATATTGTTTTCATTCTTTATGTAACAATAAATAAAGAAATTATCTGATTTCGTAACATTATCTGGAAATAAAAATAAATGTAAATAATATGGTGTATGAACTGAGCATTCTATTATTTTAATTTCTGTGCAATTGCATATGACAATAAAAAAAATACTGAATATAACGAATACTTACGTGATTAATTACGTGTAATCATGAAGAGTCCAAAAATTATTTTTTTCATAATAGTGTTTAAAGATAAAATTTAAATAATATTTAAATTTATAATTTAAGATATTTTGAGAGAAGTTTGATTCTCTCCTTATTTTCTCAGAAAAAATTAATGTTGTGCGCAAGAAGGGGGGTAAATGACAGACCCCTAAGATTGAATAATATTTATGTGAGACTATCAAGATGAAAAAGGATTAGAAAAGTAAAAAAGAACGTGATAATGAGTTCGTAGCACGGCGTATAGTGGCATGAGAAGTTGCTCGGGTTTAGCGTCGCCAGTTTCGATTGTGTCTGAAGTGTGTCGCTAAGATGTCTTTATAATTAGAGGAACGCAAATCGGTTTACGTTCCTTCACTCCCTCTCATCGTAGCTACGGCTCTTCAGATGATTTTTTTTAATGATACCCAACAGCTCTAGGCAGAGACGGAACTTTGGAGCGGGTACTCCTTTCGTGAGGAAATCTGCGGCTATGTCCGTGGTACTAACGTGCGTAATGTCGAATACGCCTTCGTTCAGTGCTTCTCGCACAAAATGGTCTTACGTCTATGTTTTGAGCGTGCATGATAGACAGGATTTTTGGCTAATTTTCTTGCACTATTGTTGTTACATAAAATTTCTATTCTTGGTTCGTTATCGATTCCGATCTCGGTTAGAAATCGACGGAGAAAATGTGCTTTCCTTGCGGCTTCGCACAGTGCCATATATTCGGCTTCCGTTGCCGTCGTCTTCTGTTTACGCGATGCCCAGAGATTGGAGAACCATTCAAAACGAATATGTATCCTGTATACGATTTGCGATCGATCGGGTCGTTCGCCCAATCGGCGTCCACATATCCTTTGATGTGACCGGTTGATCTAGAGTATCTCAAACTGTTGTTCCCTTTAAATAACGTAGCACACGCTTCGTTGCACACCAGTGCTTTTCTCCGTGACAAGTGTTAAATTGGCTCAAGAAATGTACGGCGTGGTCTCTATGTCGGGTCTGGTACTGACCGACAAGTATAATACATGAGTGAACCTATTAATTCTTGGTAAGGGTGATCGGTCTCTTTCATATCGTTGTCGGCCTTGTCCAACTTACAGTTAACTTCCAGTGGCATGGCTACTGCTTTGGCGCTAGCCATTCCAAAGCGATTTAGAATGCTTTCTGTATATCCTCGCTGATTTATCGATATTCCATCTTTGCTCTGGTAGAATTGTATCCCCAGACAGGATTTTGTGATACCGAGATTTTTTATCTCGAAGTTCTGTCCGAGTCGATTCAGTAGATCATCTACCGATGTATTCTCTCTGCAAGCGACTAAAATGTCGTCAACGTAAGTAGCGATTAGTATCATGTCTTTCCTGTCTTTCTTGATGAAAACAGGGATCTGTTGATAATTTCGTGGCATCGAAATCCGATAATTTTTCGAATAACTTCTCGTACAGCATCTCCCAGCTTGACGGAGTCCATAAAGAGCCTTTTTTAGTAGACAAACTTTATCTCCTTTTTTCAATTTGCGCTTCATTTCGATAGCCTTCTGTCTCACATGACTCTTCGGTGGTTCATTTTCTATCAAGGTGCGTAATCCTCGATGAATATGGTTGGGAACTTCCATGTGTATAGTCTCGTTCAGGGTTCCGTTTAAAAACGCTGTTGCAACGTCAAGGTGATGTATCTTCATCCCGTATTTAGTCGCCAGCGATGTGATTAGACGAATCGACTCCAATCTTGCGACTGGCGCAAACGTGTCATCGAAATCAATGCCTAGTATTTGTGCGTAACTTTTCGCTACGACTCTGGCTTTGTATCTCTCGATTGTTCCATCCTGAGCGAATTTTTGGACGTAGTATTACTCGTCTTCCTATTATGCGTGCAGTTTCCGGTCAGGGTACTAATTTCCATGTATTATTTTTTATTATTGATTTTAGTTCGGATGCGATTGCTCGATTCTTCGACGTCTTATCCGTGTACCGCTTCTTTGACGGATATCTCGCTCAATCCGATGAAATCGATTTATTGTTGCATCGATTGGACGGTATTAAATAATTTTCGGAGTCTTCCCCTTCGACCTGTTCGTTCGAAACGAGGTCTCCCTCTTTTTCTTCTTGTCGTTACTAGAATATCTTCACTCTGACTGCCTTCTGAATCTACCTCGTTCAGTGGGGTGAATCTCTTCGTTGCCGTTGACATTCCTGGCTTATATGGATCTCGTTGGAAAAATCACTTCGTCATTGTCGGATTTTTCTTCGTCCTTTGGTGTGTCATTCGGAGGTTTTTCCTCCATAGAATCCAGCGCAGGGCTATAAGCATAGCGCAGGGTCTAATACTTTGATATCTCTGGTGATTTCTATGTATCTTTTCTCCGGAATCCATACACGCCTTTCGAGATTACCGAATAACCAACGAGAATTGCTGTTTGAGATCGCGCTTGGAACTTGTCCTTTTGGGGTTGCAGGTCGAATGCAGCCACATAGCTTCCGAATATTTTTAAGTGACTTAGATCAGGGATCTTTCCTGTCCATACTTCGTGAGGAATTTTTCCACCCAAGCTCCTGCTAGGACATTATTGCGCAAATAATTTGTCATATTTACGGTCTCGGCCCAAAGGAAAGATGGTAGCGATGACTCCAGCATGAGACAACGTGCCATTTCCAGCAGCGTACGGTTCTTGCGTTCTGCTGTACCATTTTGTTGAGGCGTGTGAGGCACGGTCAGTCGTCTCTGAATTTCACAATTGTTTAGAAAGGTTTCGAATTCGTTGCTCATATATTCTCGATCAGTCTCGATTGTCAGATTGCAAGTATCTCATTCTTTTTCCGGTGAGATTTTCGACCAGTGCTTTATATCTTTTGAACGCTTCCAAAGCTTTACTCTTTTGCCATAGGAAACGAACTTCGCACTATCTCGATGCGTCATCTATAAGTACAATGAAATATTTAGACTTAGCGAAAGATTCGCAGATATCCGTGTGTATAATTTCTAGCATGTCAATCTTTCGAGACATTTTTCTGATGAATAGTTTCCTCGTCATTTTTCCTTTGGCAAATATTTCACAGGTCTTGCTTTTCGCGCTTTTTCCGAGCTTCAGTCCTGTAACCTTGTCTTCTTTGACAACTTTGGCGAGATCTTTGTAGTTTAAGTGACCCATGAGTTTGTGACACATTTCTGTCGCTGGAGACGTACCATTATTGTCGTTTTTGAGTTCGACGTTCGCTGCTTTCCAGTGGCTTGAGCTGAATGCAATAAAGATTATTTTCATTTCGATTTGCCCGTAGCAGTGTGTTCCAGTTCTCGTCTGTTACTCTTGCCTCGTCTTTGTCGAACACGACTTTCATATTTTTATCGCAAATCCTGCTAACTGATAAAAGATTTAGACGCAAGTCAGGTACACAAAGCGCATTGTTCAATGTAATTATTTTATCGCGACCATCTTGCGATAAATTGAAGAATATTAACCTCTTTCCAATCACTTTTGAAGATGTGATTTGCGAGACTCACTTCTTCATATTTTTTTGAAAAATCGGATGTGAAAGAGCTCGTTTATTGCACATGTGCGAGGTACAACCGCTGTCTGTGCACCATGTCTCGGGATTGCCATGTTTTTCCACGTTAAGCGCTTCGAGACTCGTTAATTCCTTCGTTTTCTTGCTTCTGAAATCATAACCAATCATGGGCTTACATTTTTGTTGACTAAGTCATTCGTCGTCACGCAGAGAGACATTTGGTCAACGACGTTTGCATCATTGTTCCGTCGTATTTCTTCGGTACAGTCAGCTGCTTTATGTCCAATCTTTCTGCAGAGATGACATTTATACTTGAATGCCTCCTGTCTTTCCGAATTTTGCGACCTTTTGTCCTTTTTTTCGGTGCCATTGGCCTCTTTTGTTATTTGATTTTCCTCTTGCGAACATCACATTTGGGTTAGAATCGTTACTTACTCGATTTTTATTCTTTCTTGAATCATTTTCCTCGAGTATTTTCAGTTTAAGCGCTTCAGGTGTCGGCAATGTATCCCTGGTTTCGATTGCACATCGAAAATTTGCATAGCTTTTCGGCAAACTATACAGCAGCAAAAGATCACGATTACACACAAAAGATTCAGATTAATGTCGACATCCATTTCACCAAATTTGTCGGCTGTATCGAAAAATCTAGAAAAATGATTACGAATATCTTCGATTTCTGTCATCTTTTGTAGCATAAATTGTTTGATTAAAGTAGCCTTCTTCGCAGATCCGGTCGATCGGTAAAACGTTTGTAGTTTTAGTCAAAGTTCTCTTGACGTTCTACAGTCTTTGGTCTGTTTTAATTCGGAGGGCTTTATCGATAAGATGATGTCTGCTTTGGCTTTTTCATCTTCCTTTTCCCACTCACACAATTCTTCGGCTGCTGCGGCCTCTGGTTTGATCACGCTTCCACATACATAACCCTATAAATCGTTTCGGGTTAATAACGCCTGCATTTGTATGTCATGTGTCATAATTGTCTTTGTTAAGAAGTTCGATTCTTATTGATTCTTCAGAAGCCATTTTCGTGTTCGGTTTCCTCAGCTTTCGTATTTTGTAATGAGAGAAAATGAGAGAGAGAGTGAAAGAATGAGGAAGAAAACGTTCGACGCGTTGCGAGAAAAGGATAGAGATACTATTGTATTCTCTCACGCTCGACGCGTTGCGAAAAGAAAATAAAGATACTATCGTACTCTATCGTCCTCGATATGGTGGTCGAGCGTCTCCAACATTTTTTGGTTACCGCTCATTATTGTTATATATATCGATAGTGTATGCAATGAAAAATATAAGCTATTGATAATATAAATTATTGTTAATATGAATGAATCACAGTTACTGACAATATGAAAATAAAAATTGTTATTATATATAATCTGTATTTTACTGCATTTTACATATTGATATTTGACAATATGGATTGATGAGTGTAGGAGAAACAATGAGAATGAGGCGAAATTCTGCGTTTAACGTCGTGTTACTTTATTATCTCCGGTATTACAAAAATCTATTCTCGCGACGCGTCTTGGCACCTCTAAATCTCGAGACCGAATGAATCTTTCGTTTTGTCCGATCGATTGTTCGGGTATCATCCTTTGTTCGAGACGTTTCTTCTGTCATCAAAATATTTTTCGTCTTGTTATTATTCTTCGTTACAATTTGAATGGTTATAATTCTTGTTGTAGCCAGGTCTACAACCAATAATAAAAGTAGTCCGCATGGCAACAAAATTAGGACGCATGAACCTCGAAAAGTCTTTCGAAAGATGACACAAATGTGTGACCGCCGAAATCGCGACCAGTCTTTCGAAAGACCGCAGAAATGCATCGCGAGAACATTGCGAAAAAGTCTATCAGCAAATTCCTAAATTTGATGATCAAATCGAGCGTAATATTGATTAATCAATATCACGCAACCGATCGACGCAATCGATCAGAATGCTGACCAGGCATCGATCAGACTATATAACCGGTTACACAAGGCGGAATAGACAGAGTCGGGAATCAATCAAACATTACGTGTCGTTCGGAATCGTTACTATAATTATCGCGCAAGATATTACACGAGCACAGCGAAGTTCACGCGAGCCGTACTATCAACGTCTCAGGTGACATACTCGGTCGACGGCCGCCAGAGTAACGCGATACGCGCCCGCCGACGTTTAACCGTGTGTGAAAGAAATAATATAAATATTAAATCCAAGAAATTGTGCAATTGTTAAATAAATCAAATATCATAAAGAAAGTGTGTTAGTGATTTTAAGAAGATTTCCTTCCATTCGTTTGATCCTGCTCGGAATCCCAACTCCTTAGGCTTAACGGACCCGACTATCTCTAAAAATTAACGTTGTAGCCCATCCGGGGTACAACATTCTGGTTATTTATTATCGATGTTACTAATTATTTAATTCCCCGACTGCCAGTAATTAACTAAACCTCTCTAAATTTTACATGTCGGGACAATCAGAAAGATGCATGCAGACAATTATCTGCTCTGCTCAAAACAATTAAGTGGCATCTCCGTTTCGAAAAGAAACGAAAGTACTGTCGTTAAACTTGTCGCTCGATTCCGCATAAATATTCTTAACGATTTCGAATGACCCGGCCATGTGTGCGTAAAAGTGTGTTTTTTTAAATACGCGTGTTCGGCTTTAGAAGACGTGACAAACATATCGCCATAGTACCCCCCTGCCAGTGATTTACTCACGATATGAAGTGAAATATTAAAATGATGCTAATAACATATACATATTAATAACGTATAATAACATATAATAAATACTAAATAGTAGATGTGAATCTACAAAATATAAAACTTGCTATCTAAATTTTATTAAAACTGGCCAGTCGAGTCATTGATATCTATTCTGCTGTTATTTCACGTTGATTATTCGTCATATTGATCTCGAATACAGCAAATAAGCAAATAAAATAAATAAAATAAAATAAATAAGCAAATAAATAACATAAGAAGAAATACAGTTACATGAATAAAATAAGAAATACAGTGAAATAAAATAATGGATAAATACATAACTGAATAAATAAATAAATAGATGAAATAAAATAAAAGAAATAATGATAAAATAAGATATATTAAAATAAAATACTGACTACGAACTAACTACGGACATCGGAGTCAACTAATTCGATTCTGCCATGATGTATAAAAAATTAAATATAAATTGATTCTACTCTGATACAAATACATATGATTCCTCGTACTCTAGGAATCTGCAAATCTTATGCTCTTGGAATAAACTAAGACATTTGATAAGCTCAATTTTTAAAGTTTCGTACGCAGGCGGGTTCATAATGATGTCGCACACTTCTACTGCATAACGCGGACTCAACGTGGTGACAGCGTAACCGAATTTCGTAGCGTCTACTGTAATATCGGCGGCCAAAAAACTGCGGTTTACGATATTAAACCAAAATTCAGGATCGATTGGAGTGAACTCGGGCATTCTCATTCCTACTCGACTTACCTCGGCTCCCGGCGCGACGAAACTCTGCGGTTGCTCCGCCGCCATCTGCTGCACAGGCAATAAATGCTGCTGTTGCATCAATTGGAGTCGTTGCTGCTTGAGCGCTCTTCTCTCTTGCTCTAATTGCAATCGTTGTTGTTCTAAAAAATGCTGCTGCTGTTCCGTCGATTGCTGGATCGGCTCATCTCGCGTTAGCACTCTTTTAATGTTAGCTCGCTTTTATCTTTTGGTTAACCGAACTTCTTTTTAAACATCGGTCACACGAAAGTCATCCTCGACTTATCTTTATAATTGCACCACACTCGCGATCACCGATTTTATTAAATATATAATAATAAAAGAAAAAGTTACAATAATTTTTAATCGGGGTCACTTTGACAATATGGATTAATGAGTGTAATAGAAACAATGAGAATGAAGCGAAATTCTGCGTTTAACGTCGTGTTACTTTATTATTTCCGGTATTACAAAAATCTACTCTCGCGACACACCTTGGCTCCTCTAAATCTCGAGAATGAATCTTTCGTTTTGTCCGATCGATTGTTCGGCTATCATCCTTTGTTCGAGATGTTTCTTCTGTCGTCAAAATACTTTTCTTGTTATTATTCTTCGTTACAAATTGAATGTTCTGATTATTTATTATTAACGTTACTAATTATTTAATTTCTCGACTGCCAGTAATTAACTAAATCTCTCTAAATTTTACATGTCGGGACAATCGGAAGGATACATGCAAACAATTATCTGCTCGAAATAATTAAGCGGCATCTCCATTTCGAAAAGAAACGAAAGTACCGTCGTTAAACTTGTTGCTCGATTCCGCGCAAATACCTAACGATTCCGAGTGACCCGACCATGTGTGCGTGTATACGTGTGTTTTTCTAAATACGCGTGTTCGGCTTTAGGAGACGTGGCAAACATATCGCCATAGATAATATTCATTATAAACTATTAATTTTATATATAAAGATTATAAACAATAAAATAAATCTTAATACAATTGCATAATAATATATATTCCGAAATTCTTTTAAAAATTCGGAATAAATTAAAAATTTACTATGCTTTAGTTAATAAATTACAATGTTATATTCACAATGAAAACATTATGAAAAATTTATAGATTTATTTAAATTACATTTCAAAATTTAACAACGATTTACAACGTAGATAAAAAATTATTTAAGTAGCTAAATACAAGTGTGTTTTAACAGAAATATAATTAAGGAATAATAACATGTAACAATGCGCTTGAATCACCTCTTTCTCTGTAATTAAATTATAATTTGAAACGGCGTAAAATTGTATTTCACGTCCCCGACCGACCATCTCGGGATACGACATGGCGATCCTCCGTGATCTCGTCAGATAATTCGCGTCAACCAATTTGCTACAATTAAAATTCGAATAGTGAGAATTCACGTGAACGACGAGTGAATCACAATAATCCGTTAGACCCTCGTCGCTGGCTCCGCTACCGACCGGACCACCGAATATATTCGCGAAATCACCGAGCCTATTCGGAGAATCTCGCGAATCTCTTGGCGGAATCATCACCAGTGAAATCATCAGCCTCAGAATCCGAGTTCGGCCGACCTGTATCCGATTCTTCCCGATTTACGGCCGACTCGGGTATATTAGTTGACTTCGACGAATGATTTTCGCCTATTACCGATGAGACAGCAGAGAATTCAGCAGAGAATTCTGATCTCATTATACCCATCCTGATTCCGAAAGCGATTTAGGGCGCTTCCTAGGAGTTTCTGGCCGATCGCTCTCATCTCCGAAGCAAGCTTTCTCTCAAGCTAAAGCGCTTCTTAGCTTGGGACCCCAAAGCAAGCCTTTGGATGCAAACTTCCATCGCTGGTGGTGACAGAGCAGGGAACTTCCTGCCTCCGAACCACAGCATTTTCAAAGTCCTGATTCCAGCCCGAACAATTCATCTGAAAAGACTGTGATGAGACGAAACGCTTGACAAGTAATCAGCTGTTCAGTCACGCGACTAATACCGCGCATTCTGTGATCCCGCGTACCGTCGCGCATCGTACGCTTATTTTCGCGACGCGCAGAATTCGCGGAAGAGCCAAAACTATTGTGAAGATTCCCGAAATCCGCGAAGTTTTTCATAGAACAATGGACACGATTCTCGGATTTAAAGACTGAATTCCGGATAACGACCTAAATATTGTAAATAGAAAATGAAATTTGTAACCTACCAATCAGTAGCTGTAAATAGTTATCAAATTGTTTAAAATATATATAAGTGTACATATTAAACGCTTCTATGTTATTTTTCTCCGAAATCCTAACATCCCGATTGATGCTATCCCACGAAACATACCGATCCGCGAACCACGCAAATCGTTTTAACACAACTTCTCATTATTGCTAAAAATGGCACGATGAGTACATTCATACGTGACGACGCGAAGTGCTCTCTTCTTTATTGAAAGAAAGAAAAAAAAAACGAAAATCGAAAACGGTGCCATAAATGCGTCACATGCCAAATAGTGCGAGATATAATACGAACGCAAATTATAAACTATAAGTATAATAAACGAAACGTAATTTTTTGCGGAGTTACGTTATTTGAAATTATGCTAAATTTTAATAAAAATTGTGTGCTGTGTAATTTTGTTGACCAGTATACATAAACCAACATATACCAAAATCAGAAATGATTACTGCTTCAAAAGATATTATAATAGTTTAGATATTATAATAGTTATTGTAAAATTAAAGATGTTCTATAGATCATCAAAATTATCAATTATTTTCGTCAAATGAAAAAGCTCCACAAAATATTGCTTGGTTTTGTATTTCATGCTATGCAAATGCAGTATTACAATATTTATTGCATATAAATGTTATCAGAAAGCATTTACCCAGTAAACACAAATTATATATTATAACATCAACATTGTCACAATGAAACAGAATATAATACGTTATATTGAATGTACGTTACATGTAACATCTATGTTAGTTGTAATTTCACTCAACAAATCACATGGTATGATAGTATATCAATATAACATGTGACTAAAATGGAATATAATTGTTATATAACAACATAACTTCATTGCACTGTTACATAACATCAACATAACTTTATAGCATGGTATTGCCTCCCTCTCTGCTTTTCCCCCTCCGCTTTGCCTCTCCGTCTCGAGTATTCCCGGCCGATCGCTGGTCCATTCTTGATCGTGCTCCGCGAGCTTTCCAGAAAAAGCGCATCGCAGTGGCGCGGATTTCCCGCCACCGTCCGAATATTCTCGGCCGATCGCTGGTCCATTCTAGAGCGTATCCGAGAAATCGGCATGCGCTCGCTGATCTCTAAGCAACCATTTCTACGCATCGCGATCCCTGCAATCATAGGCCGCCAAGAATCTAATAGTCCCACCGAAGTATCTGCGAACAAATCATACACGTCAACTTTCGTAAATCAATGACAACCGCGCGATGCACGACCGCCGTTGCTAGGCAACCACGCTCGCGACAATTCGCAACCGCCTTAGAACGCAAAACACCGCGACCGTGAGTGCCGAAATCTCGACCCGATACCGCGATCTGGCCGAACAATAATCCGCCCGCGAAATATATAGTATTGTGAAATACACATGCATCAGGCATACGTATTCCTATCGTACGCGCACAAATAATCCAGCGCTTAATATCAGCATTTGGATGGATAACACTTACATCTCTTGTTATTTGTTGTTCAATTTATTTTACAATAAATTTTATTCTATTGTTACAAAAAGAAATTTCGATCAATTGCTTCTACGACCGACAAAACCCGTCCCGCCGATGAGCTACTCCGCGCCCAACCTATCCGCACCGCGACGGGAGAAGTTAAAATGATCTAGCGATCATTTTAAATAGTTGAACCTATTTAAAATGATTTCACTTTTCTCGCGCGGATAGATTCTGAGTCGGTTGTCGGTGAGGAAGTGGGAGCGAGAGATATAAAGAGATAGATTTGTAGATTAGATTGTAAATTTGTAGATTTGTAGATTATTTGGTAAAAATATTGATATAAATAATTTGCGATGTTGTTGTGATGTATCTTATTGTATAAGCGGCAAATAGATCATTTGTATTGCGGGCGAGGTATAAAGTTCTTTATTTGTAAAAATAGTAAATAATGGGCCAAGGACTAGTAAGAGTCAAGCGCGGATCTTATTGCGTATAATTTAATAACTATTTAATTAAAACATACACGATAATGTAATAAACGAATGTTTTAGCTCATTTTTTAGCCATCTTCAGCGCAAAGGAGTGATCTTACATACAAGTAGGGGAACAAAAACCGGTGCAGTGGCAAACAATCAGCAAAAATTGTGGTCTGTAGGCAGCGCGTTCCCGAACGAATCCTCGTCCATAAACCTAGTTGCATGACCGGATGGAATCATATTGTATGCAATAATTTGCGGTAATATGAAAAAAATTTACAGAAAAACATAGCGAAGAATACGAACCGAAGGTAATCCGTCGGAAAGCACAACTGAGAACTTACCACAGAACTACATCATTGAGCGGAGAAAACAGAAGCAATATGTACATGTACGTCAATACAAATATCCAGAGAGAATAATATAAATAATATATGGTCAAAAGACGGTCCAACTTTAAAAGTGTATATGAAAAATTTTATAAAAGCATTATGAGGAAAAAGCAATAAATGTCAGCGGTCAAATATAAAATGATCAAGATCATCGCCGGTAAAACACTGTGACTAAGCAATAAACAAATAAGGAGAAAAATAATATAATATTGTTGTCAATTATTAATAAAAACAGAATATGCCCGATTCAATAATTCGATGTCGGTTTTTAAATTTAGACCGTTCTTCTGTATATTGACCGTTCCTGTATATGTATCATTTCAGATATTATACGTTTAACATTTTACTTAGCAATAATCCGAAGAACTTCATATTCGATAATATTAACAAAAGATTAAAGTTTCTTATACACAAACAGAATCATGATTCAAATCTCGATGCGACAACTGAGGAGATGGACGATAAACTCGTGTGGTTCACCATTCCTTATGTTTCTCATATATCGGATAAACTTAACAGCATTTTAAAAAATTCTAATCTTCTTCTTTAAATTAGCTTTTTATAACACGAACAAACTTCGGAACATTGTTAAGGTACAAAAACATCCCTTATCAAATTCACAGAAAAGCAACATTGTCTACAGAATCGATTGTCTTGATTGCGATGCATTCTATGTGGATCAGACTGGACGATTACTTAATACTAGATTGTTTGAACACCGTAATCATATTAATCGCAGTTCGTCCACTCGCTCAATTACCGAACATAGATTGTTAACGGGACATGAATTCGATTGGGATTGTGTTAGAGTTCTGGATGTGGAGAGATCATATAATAAACGTATATCTGAAATGATACATATTCAGGAATAGAAGAACGGTCTAAATTTAAAAACCGACATCGAATTATTGAATCGGGCATATTCTGTTTTTATTAATAATTGACAGCAATATTATATTATTTTTCTGCTTATTTGTTTATTGTTTAGTCACAGTGTTTTATCGGCGATAATCTTGATCATTTTATTTTTGATATGCGTACCTGACATTTATTGCTCTTTCCTTATAACGCTTTTATAAAATTTTTCATATACTTTTAAAGTTGGACCGTTTTTTGATCATATTATTTAAATTGCTCTCTCTGGACATTTGTATATTGACTTCCGTACATGTGTATACTGCTTGCGTTCTGCTTTCTCCGCTCAATGATGTGGTTCTGTAGTAAGTTCTCGGTTGTGCTTTTTGACGGATTACCTTCGGTTCGTACCCTTCATTATGTTTTTCTGTAAATTTTTTTCATATTATCGCAGATTATTGCATACAATATGGTTCCAATCATGCAATTGGGTTCATGGACGAAGATTCATTCGGGAACGCGCATTGGATGTTACCTACAGACCACAATTTTTGCTGATTGTTTGCCACTGACATCGGTTTTTGTTCCTCTATTTGTATGTAAGACCGCTCCTTTGCGCTGAAGATGGTTCGAAAATAAGCCGAAACATTCGTTTATTATATTATCGTGTATGTTTTAATTATTATTTTAAATAATTATTAAATTATACGCAATAAGATCCGCGCTTGACTCTTACTAGTCCTTGGTTCATTATTTACTATTTTTATCAATTTAAGAGTCTTCCTATCACTAATTTATCGATTTCAAATTTTGTGTGATTGTTATCTATTTTCTTTATTTGTGTTTTCGCTTGAACGGTCGATATCCGAGTGTCGTGTCCGCGTGAATTGACGCGGTATGTACGAGACGCGCGCGGGACGCTTACATGCTTATCGTAAGTTATTAGCAAATACTTGATTTTCCCGAATTCGTTACGTGCTAATATCCTCTATACGGATTTTCTGAAGGTGATAGAGTGAATCTCGGGGATGCTGTCACTCTGACAACAAGGATATTGAGAGTTCCCGATTCCGCGTATTCCTTTGACCGTAGAGGCTTGTCCCGTCGTGTATCCCGCCTATGCTAGGGAGCACCCTGGTACTGGAAGGTAAACCAACGTTCGCTACTCTTGTCAAGAACACTTGATAGCGCCAGGGAGAACCTTGGTCCACACCATGTGTTCGGATGGAGTTTAGAGACTCTGAAGCCAAACGAACTCGGCCGTGCGGAGGAACGCTTCGGCATTGTTCAGAGCGGCGAGCGGTGATTGGAACGGAGGCTCTATCGTTGAGCGTACTCGGCCGTGAAGAATACTTCAGTACTTGTGGCTACCTTGCTAGGTATTCGGATTTAGGATTTCGATATCTCTTAGGCTTTTCTCTGATGAGATGTTGCATTCGAGACTCCGAGGACTCACCGAATGGATGATTTCTATGGAGAGTGAGTTCTTTTTATCCGAGATCGGCCACGGTATTTCGGTATGGATCGGATTCGGATTGATCGATCTCAGAGGAGAGCTCTCCGCAGTGGTGCTAAGGAATATTGCAAAATAGATAATGGTAATTAGAGTGGGAAAGGAATAGAAATTTGGTAGCGCGATGCTCAGAGCGGTGCAGGACGTTCGGAGACGCGATACTCGGCGCAGTGCGGGGAACATGTTCGCTCCGCGACGCGGTATTTGGTGCGGCGCGGGTAGTGTTCCGTAAGACTCATAAATTCACCAAATTCGCTCGCGGATTTTCCAAAATAAATCATTTTCGAACAATCCTTATGTTTGGCAAGATTAAAATGACGCATGCGACGCATTAAATTGACGCATTAAATTGCGCCGGTTTGCGACGTCGTGTCGCACTCCGCTCAGTGATCGACGGTCTTCGACGGATAATCAGTCGAGATAATCGAGACAAAGCGAGAAGAATACGTTTTGGTATTAATAGTGGTATGAAGTAATAAACTATATTTCATCATGGCTCAGATATTGAGAAAGGCCATACACAAATATATGTAGAGAGAGAAAATGTTGAATAAAAATTTATGATACGCAAGTTAAAAAGTAATTGTCCAGAAGTGCTAAAGTTATTTATATATTACTTCTACCAAAAAGTTTTAACAAGCTATGATAAAATATAGTATTCATTATACCGCTGTTAATTGTGTTTCCTTTTATAATATTTTATTATTTAAAGAAGTTTTTATAGTTTCTCTCTATCGCTTAATTACTTTTTATATTCTTTTATATATTAATATATAAGTTTGTATAGAATTTATTATTATGTTATGTTGTAATCATGTTGCAAAAAAAAATAAAAAAATATATAGTGTTTATTAGATGCTTAATACAACAAAATAAGTGACATCACAACAAAATTATTTTTTTATAAAAAGGTAAAAAGAAATTCACCAAGTGTAATGTGCACATGCAACATGTGTATATGAAAAATTATTATATAAAAGTATTACTTTTTAATGGAAAGAAAGTCTTCTTCTTCTTCTTCTTTCTCCTCACTATTACCTATGTGTGTTTTGGCTTCCTCAAAGATTTTATATCAGTCCTCTGTATCTGTGATCCTAACTCTCCAATCCTCATCTTTCTCAGATCCACACACTCTAATCACTATTTCTCTATTCCTCAATTTTCCTCTCAGTCTATTCCTTGTTGGTTGGAATTCCATAATCATTCCATGATTGCCCTTGTGTTCCTGTCCCTTGTGTTCTTGTTTCACTCCACTGTTAATTTCAAAGAAATCCGATATCTTGACCAACTATTGCTGCTTTGGTATCAGTTAATGTTAATTGCATTATTTTGACTAGTTTCGTTGGGATACTCATAAGTTGGGATACATAAGTTTCAGATTTAACACTAATCTGCTTCTGTTCACTGTATCGAACGCTTGCTAAGAAATCAATGAACAGACTATTTATATTAATGTTATATTCTGTTCTTTTTCAAGTATTTGCCTCACCATATAAATATGATTTATTGTGGAGCGGTTCGAGCGGAAATCGCATTGGTAGTCCCCGAGTATCTCCTCAGCATATACATTTAATTTTCTGTATATAAGATAGGAGAACACTTTGTAGGATACGTTCAATAATATAATTTCTCTGTAGTTTTTGCAATCACATTTGTCCCCTTTTTTACATATGGCGTGTATAAATCCCATCTTTCAATCTTCGGGGATCCTCTCTTTTTCCCAAATTATATTCACGAAGCTATGTAAGCAGGTCCATAGTTTCTGACCGATATTCTTCAGAAGCTTAGAAGTGATTGTATCACTTCCAGGGGCTTGTTCTTGAGTGATCTTATTATCTGAATGACCTCATTTAGTGTTGGGCTTGATACTTTAGGTTCTGCGGTTATGTAATCCTTATCTTCCTATTTCCTGATCTCGTTCGTTATTGCGACTTCTATCTTTACTCCATAGATCATGGAAATACTCTTTTCATCTTTTGAATATATCCGATTCGTTTGTTCGCACCTTTTCCTTACTATCCTTGCACATGTTTT
Organism: Pogonomyrmex barbatus; assembly: GCF_055798465.1. Lineage (NCBI taxonomy): Eukaryota > Metazoa > Arthropoda > Insecta > Hymenoptera > Formicidae > Pogonomyrmex > Pogonomyrmex barbatus. Next base: position 539,312 of record NW_028297122.1, read on the forward strand.
CTCTTGATCTGAATTCTTTAGCGAGTTGCCTCTCTATAGAACTTTCTATATATAATCGTCTATTACTACTATCCTCGATTTCTTGCAGCTTTTTATTATACAGTTCCCTTTTCTTTCTCCTGCATATTTTGATGGTTTTTCTTCGCTTCATGCAATATTCTTCCCAGATACTTTTTATTTCTCGCTGCATAAACTTGTTCCTTGCTTCATCCTTTTCTCTGATTGTCTTCAAACTTTCGTTACCAAATCAATCAGAATTCAACTTTCTTCTGACCGTTCCAATTGTTTCTATCGCCTTCCTTATCTCTTCTAACTTCCTTCCACTCTCGTTCAACCTCGTTCACCATTTTCAATCTTCAGTTCCTCTTCTATTGCTTCCTAGTATCTTCTTTGAAAGGTCTACATTCCATTTCTCTGGCCTGTGTCCTGTGCGTTTAGTGTTACTTATTCTTTGTCTTACTATTGTTGCAACTAAGTGTCGGAGTTGCAATTTATTCCTCTGTATAAGCAGACAAAGGAGACATCTTCTTGATACTAAGACATGATCTATTTGGTTAAAGTTTTGGCTGCCAATCTTCCATGTGTCTTTATATATTCTTTTCCGTGGAAAGCAGATACTACCGATGATTAGGTTTTGTGCTTCCGTCAAATAGCATACTCTTTCTCCATTTGGATTTGTTATTTGATGTAGACTGTGTCAGCTATTCTTTTATATTATTCTTTCGGACCAATTTTTGCATTAAAATCGTTGAATATATACAATACATCGTGACTATGTATTTTTTGACACTCTTGGTATAATGCGTCATAGAAGACCTCCACATTATTCTCCTCCGCGTCCTAGGGGCGTAAACGTTGAGAATTGATATTTTGGTGAATTTTTCCAATAATCGGATTTTAGATATTCAGTTGTTTATTGGTTCAAATTGTAGCGTCTGTCTAGCCCTTTTTTTAATAATGAATCCTGTACCATATAATCCTTGCTTTTCTCCATCGCTATAAAATAGAGAATAGCTTTGGATTTCTCCGTGTCCTTTCCATCTTACTTCTTGTATAGCTGTAATATTCATTCCAAATTTAATCAGCTTGGTCGCAATCACTTGCATTCTTCCGGATCTTAGTATTATTTGTACATTCCATGTTCCTATGCGTAAGTTCTTGTAATTGTATCCTTGTTTCTTTATTTAAGTCGTTTCCGAGAATCTAGAGAATCCGGCTTCGTTTTGCTGAATATTCGTATCAAGAGATTTTTTTTTATGGGGAGGTCATCAGCCTCTCGCATAACCCCTATCCTAAAGCGTCGGGGACTCTTCTGTAGGGGTTACCATCAGTCAAAGTGGTTTTAAGGCGCCAAAAACTCGCCCTCATTCATCCTACTAGGGATAGGATTTGTGGCATCGACGAATCGACTCGGACGATTACTTGGTATTTAGTAGCAGCACCTGCTCGACACATGAACTGCCACTAAGACCCATTTACTAATCATTCACTCTCCTTCTTTATCCTTGGGACCATCGCATATGACGTGTACCACACGTGGCGGAGTTAATGGAAAGAAATTATTTTATAAAATAATATTATTTTTATTGTTGCAAAAATATTATTTTATTTTACAAACGTAGTGTTTTCTCATTAAGAAATAAAAAAAAATGTTGTCTTTGTGTCAATTAAAAAATTTTTCCTTCCAATCCAAGCAATAATAATTATTTTAATAATTATTTTCTTTTAAAATTCTATCTACCATATCAGTGATAATTCCTATTTTTTTATTGAACCAATAGTGGGAATTATAATTGAGACATCTTTCCGAGAAAGTTTGCTTGTGTAATAATCGAAAATGATTCTTCTCTCTGTATTAATAAGAAGCATGGCATTGAGGAAATTAAAACGACTATCTATCACTCTAACTATAAATTGTAGGCGCTCCTGTAACGAGTTAAATATTTGTAAGATAATGTATAACAATACAAGGAGTGCAGAATTATATATATCGTGCGTGCGTGCGTGCAGGGAGAGAGTCCGGGTGTGTTGTATACGCAATACCCATTTTTAACGCAATCCAATGCCAACAATGTAGACATGAGGTTTATCACTTATGTATAAGTATGTGTATGTGTGTGTGTGTGGCTGCCGTATGAATATTTAATGTGTTTGCGTTTTTGTGCTTGTGTGTGTAATAGTTATGAATATTATTTAAAAGGTATTCAATACATGCAGATGCATGCACCCAAATTCACACACAAACACACATTCGCACATATTATATACAACAACACATACGTAAAGCAAACACATACACAAAAGATCAAATTTCTGTCACATCCACATCATTAATCCTGGATAGCACAGGCAATGCACTCACACACGCACAAACATTATTTGTTTTATTTCTCTTGTAGCATCCATCTCTAAAATGATTCACGTAAAGGAACAAAAAAAGATCTCAGTTTAAACAAAGGTACTACCTTTTACTCGGTTGTGCTTACTTCACAATATTCTAAACGAACTTTCTATGAAAAATTAATAATACATCTTGATAAACATGTTTACGTATTCTTATATAAATCCGTTGGAAATTGACGACTAAGTTATTTGTTTCTATGAATGTTATAATCTTGTTTCGGAATAAGAGATTATCAATCTAATGTTAAACGCATTATTACATTTGTAAATATGTTTTTACTGATTCCACTTGTAAATATTGTGCTGCGTTTTTTGCGACATCTTATTTATGCTTATTGATCATTATGTAATTAATTCCATCACTTTAGATTTTTACTGTTACTGTAACAATTCAATCATGCAAATTTGGAAACTCTTACTGGTTGACTACATATTAATCGTTGGGCTATATAACGTTCTATTCTTTGACCTAATTTGTTTTTCATATGAAATTGAGGAATTAATTATGATAATTAGTTTTATTCGCATAATTGAACCGTTTAATTTCTATCTTTTATTGTTATTTATAGTTTTTTAATTATTTACTTGATTTTTATATATAAATTAATTATTTATATACATATTTTTTAATCGTCTATGCTCATGACTTATTTTAGATTTAAAATTTATTTTCTTGAGTAATCTCCGATCCATTGATTTACTTTTGCGACTGCTTTTTATCGTTATTTATTGTTTAATTACACTCGTATTGATCTTAGATATATCTAATCACTGATATTATCACACCTTGAAGATTAAGTAAGTCGAAATGTTTGTATATCAAGCAGATTATGCGAATTGTTTTAATAGATTTATTTCGCTTAAATACATCTTTAAATACATCTCATCTCGTTGCTCGTTAATTAGCTTTTTTTTATTTATTGTAATTGAAAAAAGTTTGATCTAAAAATGTATTACTTCCATTCCATATCAAGCTGGGACTAATGAAGCAATTTGTCAAAGCTTTGATTAAGGAAGGAGATTGTTTTAAATATTTTGATAAAAAATATTTAAAAATATTTAAAAATATTTCTGAATATATCGAATGCTAAGTTGAAGAAAGGAATCTTCAACGGATAAATACATTAATGAAAGTTGATCAGTTTACAGTTACAATGAATAACGTTGAGAAAGCAGTTTGACAAAGTTTTAAAAGTATGACGGAAAAGTTCTTAGGTAACAACAAAGGTAAGAACTATAAAAGAATCGTCGAAACTATATTATCGAACTATAACGAATTAGAATATTTTATGAATTTAAAATTGGATTTTCTCCACTCTTACTTTCCCGAAAATCTAGGACTCTATAGTGAAGAATATGGTGAGCGATTTCATCAAAGCCTGAAGGAGATCGAGAGAAAATACCAAGATAGACGGAATAAAAATATGATGGCGGATTACTGGTTACGAAAAAAATCTACAAGAAAGAAACTGACACATAACAATAAAGCAATTCAAAAGTCATTCGAAGAGAAAAAATACGATCATACAAAAAGAGTAAAAAATAGGAGGTTAATGAGATTATTGGTTTATCTGTGCCTTGCCTTCATCGGATTATTTCGAGAGCTTGCCTTCACTGACTGGATTAATTCCAGCTATTGTCTTCTTTGGCCGGATCATTTAGAGATTTTGCTTTCACTGGCTGGATCATTTTGAGGTCTTGCCTTCATTGGTCGGATTATTTTGAGATTTTGCTTTCAAGGATATTTGGGATATATGGGTTTGGGGTTTATAAATTGAGAGTTCAAGAGACTTGGTTTAGTTAGTTTATTATTTATGATTGCGATTCTACGTAAATAAGAATTTATAATCTATGTTATTTTAATTTGCGATGTGAATTATGTGATTTTGAATCTTTTTATCACGTGTATTTTATAAATGTGATGTAATATAAATTTTTAGGAAACGGATTTTGTTTCAGCACATCAAAATATATAGGAAACAGTTGGTCTTCCTTCCAGAATAAAATACTTTTTTCTGTGGTCTTGTGTAATTTTGTTGATAACTGTATAATTATATCTGTTTAAAATCTCTTGTATCTAATGTGATATCATAAGTTCGATATGTTTACAATGTATAGAAATGAAAAAGTATAATTTGGGAAAGTTATCGATATGAATTTCTAAATATATAATATATTTAAAAAAATGTATTTTAATGTGTTAAACAGGATATTGGTGGTGGACAGAAACCCAAAATTACGTACAGTTTTCAACACCAGAAGAATGTGCGCGAGAATGCCGAGATAACGAAGCACCGAAATATTGTTATTATCTTTTCGTCCTTGAATATTACACAGTAAATGGCTAGTATGTATTTATATATATTTTATTTATATTATATTATTTTTTTCTTATTTTTTTCTTACATACTCATCACATAGACGCGCGTCTGTGTGTGTGTGTGTGTGTGTGTGTGTGTGTGTGTGTGTGTGTGTGTGTGTGTGTGTGTGTGTGTGTATTATATACATTGTTTGTATGAAAAACTATTTCTTATTTTTCTTTTTTCATTTCGTCTAGTGCATGCAACTTCTGCGATGTACCAGTGAATGACTCAAGAATTACTTCGGTTTGTCAGTGCATCATAGGTGATGGAGTTGAGAAAACAGTATTTTCTATTAACCGCATGATACCAGCTCCAAGTATTCAAGTATGTATTTTGAAATAATAATTATACAATAGTTATACATTGAATTATTCAAAAATAAGATATACATTAAAAAAATAAAATTTAACTTTAATATTAATTTTTAAATGATGCATATTCAGCATTCTAACATTTTTTTCTCAAGCTCTAAACTGCCATAAACTTTTTATGTTATGTTTTTAAGATATAGAAATAACACTATGGGAAATAATATGGATGTTTTTTTATTTTTTATGTCCAGTGGACTCTACGATTCTTTTTTTTCCTAAAATATGTGTTAACATAACTTTTTTTTATTATTAGTAAGATATTATTGCGAAAATTAATGTGTGTATATATACATGGTGTCCCGTAGCAGGTGTAACATCGCTCGTGAGAAGGTACACGGGAGCGAGATAAATGAAAATGTCATATCATTTTGCGATATTCGCAATAATTATTGAATTATTAAATATTAAAATCGCACAAATAAGAGCGGGAAGAAAACGCTTGCCCGCCTGACCCGTAGGAATACAAACAGGAAGCGTGAACAGTGGCTGCTATCTTTCCTCTCGCTGCGTGCGCCCCACTCATCGCCAAGCGCCGAGTGGCTATGTCGACACGCTGGGTCGTCCAAAATTGCGTGCGATAAGTAGTCATTGCAGGAGAGTTGGTTAAAGTTGACGAATAAGTGCTCTTAGCTGTGACGCTCAGGGCAGGCGCGCGCTCTTCGTTCCCTTATACCTAATTGTGTAGTATTTATAAATAACATCTTAAAATGCTCTTTTATAATTAATTTTAAGACTGTACTTAAGATTGTCTCGATTATGAATATCTTAATCTTTTTCCTTATTGTATTAAGTTATGATTCTTCTCAGATAAATTATCTAAAATTAAAAAGTAAGCGACTTTTTACATTTGTCATTTTTAGATTACTTTCATTGAAAGCAAATTTTTCAAATTTTATTTCCTATAAAAATATGCACATTCGAATTTGAAAATTTTAATACAATTAAACCGTTATAATTGAAATCATTATAATTTTGTAAAGTGATCATGCAATAATCTGCATGGGATTATTTTAAAGAGCAAAACCTTTCTACTTTTACTTCCATAAATTGATATTCATTGCAGTTTTCTATAAGCTTTCTAATATTTCATTTTTTTGTAATAAGACTTGTAACTGCATGTTGTCAGTCGTTAAAACGTTTTCTTTGAATTAACATGGGATCACGCGAGAATCGTTCTGAGCGCGATGTGTCGCCTGATGTTTCATTTAATGATGAGTGCCTTCCAATGTTATATTCTCAGAAGGGGATGATGCGAAACTGGAAGAATTTTTGAGTGATCCAGCAACTCGGGAGCATTTTCGTCGCGTACAAGAATGGTTGCGGATTGTTAACTGTTTCTATAATGATATTTTTCACATCGACGGATTCTATTTGATATTTCTAATGACCTGGCTGTTGGAATTATAGAATTGCCGTAGTCTGTAGGACTCTATGAGTTATTTATTTGTATGCCTAAGACAGTTTTGGTTGATGTAGAAGTTAGTGCGGAAAATGATTCAATAGATAATCGTACGGAGGCGGGGAATGTCCTTTCGGGGAATAATTCGGAACAGTATTAATAATTGCTATTTTAGTTTTACGTTTTAGTGTAGTGCTTATGTTTAGTGATCATCTTTAATGATTAGTTTTTTGGATATTCCTATTGGACGTTTCTTCGATGAGTCTTTCTTTTTGTTTTTTTATTTTTATTTATTGATTTTGCTAAATTCTTTTTAATCGAATTGTACGCATGATTTATTTTGTAATATTAAATTAAAATTTCTTATTCTCTAAGAAGAGTTTTTTGGTATCGAGAATTGGTATCGAGAGAACGCGTTTTCTTTCAGATATTATTACTTTATTCCTATTTCGCTTTCTTAACTAAGGAGTGTTGTTCTGTGAATCTTTTGTATTTACTTTTCTCACAGTGTTTATCCTTCTTCCTCTCTTTTTCTTTCTCTAAGTCATGTCTTCTTTATGATAACCGCTTTCTGCTTGCTTTTTATTTTATATTATATTAGTCTCCTTTTCGTCGTTTTTTTAACTGTAAGGATATCTCCACGCGATTTTAATATTGTGATGGAGGATTATTCAGTAGTGTATGATTTACGCTGGGTCATTACAAATTTGCCCGGCGCGTTCTTAGATTCGGACGTCGCTCGTTTGAACATTATGTACGTGCGCGCGTGCGCGCGTGCGTGCGTGCGTGCGTGCGTGAATATGCTTAGTTTTAATTGCTTAGTTTATCTGATTACTTTTGCTGTTTGTGTATAACTTCTTGTGGACCATACAGGATTTTATAGTTGCTCTTCGTATTAGTAAATTCTAACATTTCCTTTTTATTATCTATTTTATGTTTACTTTTCTCTTAATTTTCCACGAACGCTTGTAGTTGCATGTACGTTCGCGTGTACGTTTATTGTGCGGCCCGCTTTTATTTTGTAATTAACATTGCCTATTTTTTCTAATATTACATAGGATCTGATTCATAATGCATCAACTTGCTTCGATCATCCTCTGCGTACTGTCTCGTCATACAATAGCACTTTGTCTTCTTTGCTAGACTTGTCTTCGTCTTTTTATCGTAGCGTTCTTTCGTCTTTTATTTTCCTTCGCTTTCTTTTGCTATTTGATTCGCTCGTATTCTTTCGCGAAGCTCTTGCGCATAATCATCGTATGTATATGAAGATTTGGGTGAGCTAGTTACGGCCGTATGTAATGATGCCTGTAGACTAACTCGAACGCCATTAACCCGGTGGCAGTATGCGAGTATATGCGGTATTGTGTTACGCGAATATCGTATACATTATCCACTCATCCCAATCTGTCTGGTCTTCGTTGATATAATGTCGCAAGTATTAGCTTGTTAGCGTTCGATGCGATCTTTCTAAAGCTCCATTTGTTTCTGGATAATAAGCCGTTGTCTGTAATTTCTGTATTTTCAAGAGGTTGCACATATTTTTAAATAACTCGTTTACAAAGTTTGTTCCCTGATCGGTTAATATCTTGTTAGGAGTTTTTTGTTACGACCATTTTTGTTACGAATTTCTTGGCTATTGTTGTAGCCTTTTGGTTTGGTATCGGAACACCTTTACTAAATTTTGTTAAATTATCTTGAAATGTTGGTATATATTTGTTTCCCGTTGTCGTAACGGGCAAGGTCCTACGATGTTTAAGGCGCATTTTTCAAATAGTTTTGTTGATGTATCTGTTAATATTATAAATGCTTTATCGCGTCGAACGCACGCATGCACGCACGCACGCACGCATGCAATTTATTTTGCACGCAATTTATTTTTCTGGCAATAGTCACATTTTGAGATGTATTGCTCAACATTTCGTTTTAGTCCTGGCCAGTTGTGATGTATTCGAGTTCTGTTTACTGTTTGTTCAACGCCCTGGTGTTCTCCTATAGGTGCGTCATGGTACTCATATATTTTTTATCTTCTTCTTTGTATTGTTTTTCTGGCGCGGCGTCAATCTGTTGTTCCTTCATTATTGCAGCCACGTTAATGCATCGACGTTAACGTTGGCTTTTCCTGGCTTTGTGTATTATTTCGTAAACTGTATTTTCCTAACTTTAATCTCGACCTAATTAAACGCAAATCGAGGTCTGTTATATTGAATAATTAGATATTAAAGATTTATGGTCAGTAATTATTTTGAACTTTGTCCCGTATAAGTAGGATGTGAAATGCTTTACTGCCCATACTATTGCAAGTAATTCTTTTTCGATCGTGTTATAATTCTGCTCCGCGCTTGATAATACGGTGGCGTATATAATATGCGGGTTGATCTTGACTTACCTCGTCTTGCGATAACGGCTCCTATTGCATAGTCCGATGCATCTATCGTTAAAAGAAATTCTTTTGTAAAATCGGGATATTTTAATACGGATATTTTAATCGGGATATTTTAATGCCGTTGTTAATTTGTCTTTTAGCGTGTGAAATGCATTTTGCTGTGCTGTGGTCGATTCAAATTTTTCTCTTTTCTTTCTAAATTTCGTCAACGGCTTAGCGATTCGTGAGAAATCTTCAATAACTTTTTTATAGTCCAATCCAACTAGTTCAATGAATAATTGCACGTCCTTTACCCTTTTGAGAGTGTAGTTTTGGATCCGATGAAATTCCATTTTCTATAATTATATGTTCTAAATAGATTACATCTTTTCATAAGAATTCGCACTTATTTGATTGGAGCTTTAGATTATTTTCTCTTAAGCGAAGAATTAATTCTAATCTTTTGTTATGTTCCTTAAGACTTCCTTACGTTCCTTATGGCTTCCTTAGTGTCGGTCCACAATAAGTATTTAATCTTTAAGTCATAAGAAATTGATCAATCATAGTCGATTATTCTTTTCATATTCGATTATAATTGGTCAATTTTTTACTTCTTAAAGCTTAAATCACCTATTGTGGACCGACATTTATATTCCTTAAGGCTTGTTACGTTCCTTAAGGACCATATATTACAATGTCATCGAGGTACTAGATATTTAATCCCTTGTAGTCCCGTTAAGATTAAATTCATTAGGCGTTGAAAAGTCGCAGGTGCATTTTTCAAACCAAATGGCATTCTATTAAATTCATAATGACCGTAGGATGTAGAGAAAACAGTTTTTTATTTTTATCTCGCTCCGCCATTGGTATCCGACGGTAACTTAACCTGATATAAGATCTAAGTGTCGGTCCACAATAGATGATTTAAGCTTTAAGAAGTAAGAAATTGACCAATTATAATCGAATATGAAAAGAATAATCGACTATGATTGGTCAATTTCTTACGACTTAAAAATTAAATACTTATTGTGGACCGACACTAATGTCGTGAAGTATTTTGCGTTGCCCAGCTGATCAAATATATATTATGTTGGGCAATGGGAATGAGTCCCCGATTGTGAGATCATTCAATTTCTTAAAATCAATCACAATTCATAATTTCGTTTTACTGAAAGCATCTGCTTTTTTCGATACGACTAATAGTGCAGCACTGACTTAATTATGCTTTAGCATTTCTTGAATTTGTCTATTTACTTCGTTTTCATTTTCGGGCAAACGGTAAGGGCGTACGTTTACCAGTGACGAATTTGTTCGTACTATATATATTTATATTTTGTGCTCTATTTTTGTTATGCATGCGTTAATGTGTTTCTAAGTGAAACACGTCGTTATATTCGCGACATAATTCTAATAAAGATTTTGATTCTTTCTGATTTAAATGCTCTGTGCGTGATGAATTCTGTATTCGTTCTTCTCGAAAGATTATGTTTGTATTTTTACTCCTTTACTCTCTGCATTGCGTTTACAGACTTTTGTGTTACATGTTTCTTCCATATCTATATCTTTTAGTGTTACTTGCGGTACTTAACTAATTTTTTCTTCTTCTGTTACATTTAGTATGCTAATTGAAAATGTATAATTTTGTAGTTTGACTAGGCAACATCCAAGCATCATTTCTTCTGGCTTCGTCAATCCGGTTTTATTTTGATTTACCGTGACTTGCACGATTGTTTCACTGCGCGGCCCTAAGATCACACGCCTGTATGGATAGAGCTTGAAATTTGTATCTCTGAATTGTACAGAATTTGTTTTATGATCAAATGCGGTTATATAATATATCACCAAATGAAGTCCGATCCTAAGATCACATTATTATATCGTATTATTTATATTCCATTGGCGCGTTATCTCGCACTATATATACCGAGTGTCGTATTTGCCTAGTGTTATTATCATGTCCTATTATGCAGGTTAATTTAGTTCTTTCTTCGTAAATTAGAACGTGATCCAATAAATATTTCAATTTTATTATCGTCGCTGATGCACCCGTATCAAATAAGAAGTTTATTTTTTTACCGTTAACTTCCGTAACAGATAATGTGATCGCGTTTAGTCCGAGCGATGTCCCCTTGGTGTGTACCACGCGATACTCTGACGCGGGACGCGGGGCGATCAATTTGCTTTTGCCGGTTTCGCTTTTTTTATTTTTAAAATTTTCTTTTCGCGAATTAGTAAAAATTTTTTCTGAATTTCTATTATCTTTTTCCGGTGTTCCGTTTAATGTCCAGCATTCCTGACGCAAATGTCCTACCTTTTGACAATAATTACATTGCTTCTCAATCATGTTTATGTGATTGCCCTCCGGGTTTCGGTAAGGTAAATCTGTCTGTATATCTGCTGCTACGGCAGTTGCGTCCGTAATGCCTTATTTTTCCGCATTTCTCGCAAGCTTTATGATTGTGCTTTAAATGTTGACCGATTTCGATACGCTAGAGTTCAAGTGCTTCGCGTTTTTTCTTCCGCGCTTGCTCCCGCGATCGCCTCCTATAGCATTTTATATCGTTGCGATCATATGATTAATTTGATCTCTTTATGCTCGTAACTCGTTTTGTAGTTATGGAGTGCTTGTTCTTTTATGTTTTCTAAGATAGCTTGTTCGACTGTATGATTTTTTCCTTCTTCTAGAGCGTATAATTCCAGCGTATAATCACAATATTATCGATTCGTCTGCCGAATTCTTGTGCGCTCTCATTCGATTTTTGTTTAAGTAAGTTAAATTCAAGTTACAAATTTGTGCGGTACTTCGTTTGCTCAAATGTTCTTTTTCTAATTCTCGCTTCAATTGTTCAAAATTTACTATATCTTGCATACGAAGTCCATCATAGTCTTGCCCTTGAATTTGGTGCAAAGGATGGCTTCGAGTAACGAGTGTTCGTCCGCAGGATGTATATTTTTTGTCGCGTATGTACTTGCGTTGAGAAACTCTTATATTCTGTATGCTACGTGAGATACCATCGATCTTTGGAATTATTACGGGCATCCTTCAGCAGGAATGCTAGCGCGTTTTCCGACTGATTTCGTATGTTCTGATACGAACGTTCGGGTTCGTAATAAATCTAACGGGTGAGGCAGAAAATCTTGTGATACTCTTGTTCATTCGCCTACCGGTACTTGTGCCTGCCGATCCGTTTATTTGCACGCGGAGGTCTCGTATTTCGTCTAACAATTCATGGAGTATGCTATTATCTGGCGGTGTGTCGATTGTGACATGGCGGTTCGTTCGATTCTCTTGTGGGCCGTTTCTATCTATTGCCTCAACTATAGGATTTCATTATCAATTTCGTTTTGTTGTTCGACGGGTGAGTGTGCCATTTCGTTTATTAATATTTGATATAAAAGAATCAAAAGAATTAAATATGCTGTCTCGCGAGTTTGTTCGGTGTTGGGTGTGAATCAGTCGCTTTTGTTTGAGAGTCTAACGCGGGGTGATCTAACGCGAGCAAACTATAATCTCTTTTGTCGAACGGAAATTCGCGTTCAGTTATAACGTGAACATCTTCGTCGCTTTCGTATTTTAATACATGGCGCACGCTGTCGCGTATTTCTACTGACACGTTTCTAGTGGTAATATTTGCGGTAATAGTTCGGTTCGTTTTTATGTGTTGATCGTGGCTTAGATCAGGTTGCACGCGCTGTAGTGTCCTTCACTGTAGACATTTGCTTTTGATAAAATATTGCTTTTACGATTTATATTAGTAGACATCATCGGATGCGCTTGCATTGTCGTTGTTACTCGTACTGGCGTATCAGTTGGCTGCGCTGATAGTAGTGCGTGTCGGTGAAGTGTCTTTGCTACCTGGTGTCGGTGGACATGGGATGACGCTGGCTCGCTGTTCGATCGTCGTGCATTGCTTCGTTACCATTGGACACTCGTTGTCTTAAGTCGGCGCTCACGATCAGCTGTTCCCGCTCTCTCTCTCTCCATTGGCTCTACAGCCCAATTCGGGCCCTGGCCTCCACCAATCTGCGTCTCCACTCATTTCTATCCCTCGCCATTCTTCTCCAGCTATCAGTTCCTATTTTTCCTCGCATCCTCCGCCACAACATCCTCTCATCTTCTCTTAGTCTGCCTCTGGGTCTCATTCCTCTCCACTCACTTTACAGGACTTTCTTAAGGATCCTATTTTTCTCCATCTTTATGACATGACTAGCCCACAGTCTTTGTAATCTTACAAAACCTGAGGCTGGTGTTTTCTTATATTCTAGCTCATGATTATACCTATTTTTCCAGCAATCCTAATCGTATATACGCCTTAATATTTTTCTCTCAAAGATGTTTATTTTGTCCATTATTTTTTGTGTCATGATCCACGTCTCACAGCCATAGCACAGAATCGGTCTTATGATAGTTATATATCCTCATCTTTGTTTTCCAAACAACTTCTTTACATCTGAAGGCTAGCATTAATGCAAAATACGTTTTATTAATATACTATATATAATATAACTATATATAATATAACCAACATTACTCTCCTCTGTATTTTATGTTCTTCCGACCCATCCTGCGATATGTTGGTTCCGAGGTATGTCAAATTTTGTACTGTTTCTGTGTTTTCCATTCGTGTTTGTCCTTTTGTGATCTGATCCGTTGCGGTCGTTATTCTCCTTGATATAGTTGATATCCTTAATAGTTGTTATTCGCCATGATAATTTCATCTGTGTATGCTGCTATTTGCACTGATTTATTTGCTAAGAGGCCCGTGCTATTATTTGCTGTCAACTATCTAATTATGTGTTCTAATGCTATATTAAAGAGTTAATCCATCCTTGTTTTAATTCTCTTAGTATTCTTATAGATCTCCGTGAGTTGATTTTGTACTCGTATGCCTGTATGGCATAGTGTAATTTGAATTAATCTTATCAGTTTCTCCAGTATCTCGAATTCCCGCATTATTGCACAGCTTCTCCCTATCGATCGAGTCATATGCTTGTTTGAAATCTACGAAGATGGTGGATGTCTACGTTATACTTCCAGCCTGTACTAAGTGTCTGTTTAACTGCAATTAGTTGGTCAATAGTAGATCTTCCTGGTCGGAAGCCTGCCTGATATTCCTGAATTATTTTTTTTATAGCTGGTTTGAGCCTCTTGTTTAGTGTAAATATATGTAAAGATATAAGATAAGTATATGAATAAGTATATGTAAAGATTTTGTACGCTGTACATAACAAGGATATGTTCCTATAATTTTTACACTGTAACTCACCTTTTTTATAAATGGAACACATAATGGATTTGTTCCATTTACTGGAGAGTTGTTCTTAAGTCCATATATCTATGATTAATGAGTGTAGTTCTTCTATTAATTTATATCCCCCTGATTTAAAGAGTTCTGCCGAAATATTATCTATAAGTAGTTGTTTCTGTTGTTTCTTCTTTGTTGTTTCTAAGTGTCTTTGTTGTCTCTAATACCTCCTGGATGATGAGTGGCTCCATTTCCTCGTCGTTTGTTTTTAGTCTCTCCTGTGTTTGATATTGTCCTTCTGGGGTTTATTCGAGAAGTTCGTTGAAGTAGTCTCTCCATACAGTTTTCACTTTTTCTACAGTTGACAATTTTTCCATCCGGGATGATGGACTAGATTCCCTTATGTATCTCCCGATGCGGGAAAGTTGTTGAGCTAATTAGCATATTTCTATTTGTTGCTAGGTCTATTAGTATTTCTCCATTCTCATTCGTTTTCATGTGTAGGCTATGTTTTCCTATTGTGCCCCTATATATTTCCTCTTTTCCAACCTTCGCATTCATATCTCCTATGATTAATTTTATGTCGTTTTTGGGGGAATTGTCATATGCGTTTTCCAAAAGCTAGTAGAATTCCATTTTTATATTTTCCTCCTGTTTTTCCGTAAGGCTGTGTGCATTTATAATTGACAAATCAAAGAATCTTGTTGCTAGTCTCATTCTGCATATTCTTTCACTGATTGGTTGAAAATCTAATATGTTATGTTCGAGGCTCCTATAAATGCCTATTTCCTTTTTTCCTTTCTCTTTTTCACTGTACAATATAATGTGAGATCTTGTGTCTCTTATTCCTCTTCCCTGTCATCTTGTCTCTTGTATTGCAGCTATCTCGATTCTATACTTTTTCAATGTCTCCTTCTGTGCCTCCTATCTGGTCTATATAGCGTTCTTACATTCCAAGTACCTAAAGAGAAGTCCAGGTTTCTTTGCCTAAGTCGTCGCTTGTATATCCGTCCCTTCCGAGGCTTCTTTGGTGGCTTCATAACAATGAGTTTTCCGATAGGTTGTCAGCCCATGACCAAACTCCCTTTGGAGATCCATTTCTTCCTTCCTTGTCCGCCTTGATCTTGCTTCCATCGGAACTAGTTATCTAGTCTCCGACAGGGTTGCTCAGATTCTCCAGGGTTCACCCGCATATCTTCTGCTACGCTTCATGGAGGTAAGAATAGAAATTGAATAGAAGAGGCTATAGGATGCTAGCCGGAATCGGCATCGGCATATTGCGCATGCACTACCCTATTTGAATCCCTATTCAGCTGTTCCCACATTCACTCATTTTTCCCTTCAGTCAAATTGTTCACTTATTATTTTCTGATTCCTTCTCTGTCCGCTTGTTTTCTATAGGTCTTGTAATTTTGATTTGAGAGTGAAAAGAAAAATTTTTTTTCTTCTGCAGCCTTTAGTCTGCTACTGCAGGTCTTATTACTAGAAAATTTTTTTTTCCCCTTTTTGCCCGTAGTTTGGTACGTCAAGGCTTATCCGTTCTACTGACTTGGTTAGCAGTGATCCTCTCAAGTTATTGATCTTGGGGATGGTTTTTGATAATCCCACCGCTGCCACCAAATTGTTGTACTCCGGATGAGCTACAAACTTATTATTAGGGAAAGTTGGGTTCGCCTAAAGAGTTGGAACTCCGAGCAGGATCAAGGGTAGAAGGTTCTTCGTAATCACTTTCGCTCACTTTTCGTAAATTAGTAGATTTATTTTATTAAATACACAATGAATTTAATGTTACATTTAAGATTTCGTTTAGCGCTGGTTTACAATATTCACACACGGGTTCAGATGTCGGGCGACACAGCACGGTCGCGATACTCGGAAGGCTGACGACTGTACGATACTTGACAGTCGATTATCACGTTTTATGAACTTAGCGACGGATTTTCGATGCTGTGACCGAATTGCAAAAGATGTTCACTCCGGTAATTATTTCGTGACTCCTCGTTCCCGTTCTCGATAAATCGGTAACTAATTATATAGTGACAATCAATGCCCGATCAGCGTTGTGAGTGGGTTCATCGTTCGATTATGCAGTATTGATCAATCGATATCGCGCACAATTCAGCTGGACGCGATTAAGGAATTCGTTGATCGACAATCATTCCTTTCGCAATGCGAAATCATTCATTTCGTGCGATGCGTTTCCATGGAATCTTTCCGTGAATCTTTCGAAAGATTGATCGCAGCTTTTGCTGTCTTGCACTTCTGCAATTTTTCGAAAAACTTCTCAAATTTACTGTTGCCATGCGGCTTATTAATATATTTAAATGTAGGTATGGCTACAACAATATGATATAATATAATAAATGTTTGTGCTATAATCCTTATACAATTTGCTTACTGTTTAAGTTTAACTGTTTACATTTTTCTTTGTGCCCAAATAAGAAGCGAGGGTGTGCGTCACGGCGGAAGCCGACCACGAATCAATCGTGAAAACTCGTAATTATTTTGCGAAAAAATACTATCTCACCCAGGAAATTTTTGTGAAAATTTCAGCCATTTTGGACGCTCAGTCGTTTATGTCAGTCGAGGTCAGTGTTTTTGTAAAAATGGAAAAAATTGAATATCGTGCCGTGATTAAATTCTTACATTTGAAAGGCAATACGCCTGCGCAAATTAAAATCGAGTTGAATGCTGTTTACGGGGACTCTGCCCCATCATTTGCCACCATAAAAAGATGGGCAGCTGAATTTAAATGTGGTCGTACCAGCTTGGCTGATGATGAGCGTTCGGGACGGCCAAAAACTGCGACCACCGCTGATAACATCGAAAATGTTCACCAAATGGTACTGGACGACCGTCGAATCAAGGTTAGAGAAATAGCAGAGGCATATCGAAAGAACGCGTTTGTCATATATTGACTGAAGAATTGGATATGCGCAAGCTATCCGTGCGTTGAGTGCCACGCTTGCTCACTTTGGACCAAAAACGAATTCGAATGAACATTTCCAAGGCCCTGTTGGAGCGGTTCAAGCGAAACGAGTCAGATTTTTTGCGACGATTCATAACTGTAGATGAAACTTGGATCCACCACTACACTCCAGAGACAAAAGAAGTCAAAACAGTAAACTGCAAAGGGTGAACCTGCTCCGAAAAAGATGAAGACGATTCCATCAGCTGGGAAGGTAATGGCGACTGTTTTTTGAGATAGTCACGGAATTGTGTGTATCGACTATCTTGAAAAAAGTAAAACAATAACGGGAGCGTATTACGCATCATTAGCCAAAATTCACGAACTGCATTTCGAATTGGTTGACCACCCACTGTATTCACCAGATCTGGCTCCCAGCAACTTTTTTCTGTTTCCTAAGCTTAAAGTTTCGCTTGGAGGACAGAGATTTTCATCGAAAGAGGAGGTCATTACATACGTAAACGCCTTTTTTGCGAAGCAAGACGCCAACTACTATTTGGAGGGATTAAAGAGGGTAGAGTATCGATGGGAAAAGTGTATCGACTTAAAAGGAGATTATATTGAAAAATAAAATTATATTTGATCGAAAAAATACTTGTTTCTATGTTAGGCTCAAAACTTTTCAGACTACCCTCGTAATATGAGGACAATTCTATCAAATATATCAATTGTATAATTCGGAGACATTTCCGTCTGATATGTTGATTGTATAATTTGAGGATATTTTTGTTAAGTATCGTATAATTTGAAGACAGTCTTTAATCAATACCTTCATTCAAAGAATTTGAAAGTATACAATGAATACAAAAATTGCCAACATTTTTTAATTTATTGCTCTATAAACAAAATTTTTTTGTTATATATGAAATAATATATGACTCATTAAACGAATAAAAAAGGAATATCTGAAAATATCCTTTGTATATATATATATATATATATATATATATATGTGTGTATATATAAAATATAAATGTACATATTTATATAAATATGAACACACACACACACACACACACACACACACACACACACACACACACACACACACACACACACACACACACACATATGTGTATGTATTAGGTGTACAAAAAAGTTCTGAGCTTTAGATTTCATACGAAATAACAATTTAAATTTTATATATCTTCCCGCCCTTTTGCGGTTTTAAAGCGTTGACATTTAGCCTTCTAAAATGCCATATGGTTTGGCGTTTGATGCACATAACCTCAAAAATCAGTAGTGTTCACGATAGCAATAACAAAAGAGCATATTCGATTTTCCATCCACTTCACGTTTCATCTGAAGAAAAATACTGCTGAAGCCATTGCAATGATTTGTGCTGCATATGGAGAGAACGCTGAAAGTCATACATGTAAAAGATGATATCAAAAATTTCGCCAAGGAGATTTCAATCTTGAAGATGAACCGCGTGCCCTCAAAAGATTGAAACGGACGAATTGCAAGCACTGCTGGATATAAACTCTGCGCAAACTGAAAAGGAGCTTGCAGAACAACTTGGCGTTACGCAGCAAACCATTTCCGTACGTTTACATACGATGGGAAAGGTTCAGAAGGAAGGTAGATGGGTTCTGCATGAATTGTCTGAAGACAACAAAAATCGTCGACGTGACACTGCACTTACTTTGCTTTCAAAGTTCCGGAAAAAAGATTTTCTACACAAAATCATTACAGGCGATGAAAAGTGGATTCTTTATGATAACCCTAAACGTAGAAAATCATGGGTTGACTCTGGTCAATCTTCGCCAAAGCCCAATATCCACGCCAAGAAGGTTTTGTTCTGGTGAGATTAGAAAGGTGTGTTGTATTACGAGTTGTTACAACCGGGTGAAATAATCACGGCAGACCGCTACCAACAACAATTGATCAATTTGAGCGATGCATTAGAAGAAAAGAGACCATTTACTGGCCAAGGACATCGTAAAGTGATCTTGCTTCATGACAATGCTCGACCACATGTTGCGAAAGCGACTCAGGATTATATCTTTGCGTTAGGCTGGGAACTTCTCCCGCACGCGGCGTATAGCCCAGACATGGTGCCTTCCGATTACTACCTATTCCGATCATCATTTGGCTGATACACATTTCGTGAGATTTGAAGAGATACGAAAATTGATGACTTTATCGCTTCGAAGCCGGTGAGCTTCGTCAAGGAATTCGCAAGCTACCCGAAAGATGGCAAAAGGTCATTGATACAAACGGGGAATATTTCGCTGATTAATATTTTTTTGTTTGTTTTTGAATAAAGATTGAATTTTACAAAAAAAAGCTCAGAACTTTTTTGTACACCTAATATATATGTATATAAGTGAATATATATATGCAAGAATTCAGTTTTTATATATATATATATATATATATATATATATATTCAGTATGTATGTATATATATATATATATATATATATATATATATATATACATATTGAAACTATGTATTTTATATATATATATATATATATATATATATATATTAGTGAATTTTAATCGCCAATAATTTAAAAACTATTATAGCCTCGACATTTTTGTATTAAAATTTTCGTCCTAGAATGTTCCAAAGAATCTGCTCTTAAAAGAAAATGCGTCAGTTTTGGGACATATATATATATATATATATATATATATATACTAGTCTTATCTATTGAATAAAAAATATAAGACACAAAGTGCGTGACTAATCATATAACTAATGCTACCCATAGACTATGAAAAAAAAGTCTTCAACAGAATGGATGCCAAACAAGAGTGAGTCCCAGTTGTGCACAGAATAAATTGGACACAGTGGCAATCGGACACATTGAAAATCGAACATAGTACTAATCGGATACAGTAGGAAATGGACACACGGTAGCTACAATCTGACACAATGTCAATCGGACACAGTAGGAAACGGATACACAGTGATTGCAATCGAACACATTGAAAATCGGACACAATCGGACACAATCGGACACGGTGTCAATCGGACACAGTAGGAAACGGACACAGTAGGAAATGGACGCACGGATAGTTAAATAGATAAATAGATAAAAGAGTCTGGCAAAAAAACGGCGATCTGCCTCGCGAACCAATATTAAGCATTAAAGTTGACGATTTTTTTAGTTTGGAAATCTGTACTACATCTGTACTACTTTTAACTCGATACAGCGCTCTGTGTTTGATTGCAACTACCGTGTGTCCATTTCCTACTGTGTCCGATTGTCATTGTGACCGACTTTCACTGTGTCCAATTTCAACCACTTTGTGTCCGTTCCTTATTGTATCCGTTTGGATCTGTGTCGGATCCATTCAACCTGCTGTGTCCGATTTATTCTGTGCGCAACTGGGATTTCTTCCCAAACAAGACGTGTAAGTAGACACATTATTATTTTATTAATACTTAAACATAATTATTTTTAAATATAACTTTTTAATATTGTTACGTCCGAGCTTCGGAAGAAAGGAAAAGTCGATTTAATTAAGAAAGAGAACTCGGGTGGACGCACGGAACTAGTTTTTATTCTCTCAGATCGTCGTTGAGGTGTCGACCTGAGAATCAAATGCACTCTTAGAGCATAAGGTCAACGTTGATGACGCTATAATTCCTATTTGCGCTAGCGCGGTCGGTGGTCCGTTTTTTGGTCAGAGAACCGAATCTCTTTAACCTGAAATAGGACCTCGTGCGATTTTCAAGGCTCGGGAATGATCGAGGTTTATTTTTAAAATAATTAAAACGTAACTCAGTTTAACAAAAATTTAATAAGTAAATGAAAGAAAAAAAAATACATAAACGGAGCTTGAGTCTACATTTATGTCTAATAACAATACTGATTAACAATACTGATAACAATACTGATTTGAACTTAGGAAATCGAAATCACATAGATCTACACGGTACAGAGGTTAAGGTTTACATGAAAATTTTATAGCGGTACATAATTGTAACTTCACATATTACAGGATTTCTTATTGCTCAAGTTGAAGTAAAAATTTCGTTATAGCGAACATATCGATGAAGTCGGGTGCAAGGTATGGCGGAAGATTAGGATGCGCTCTGGAGAAATATTTAGCTGATATAAGATAAAGAAGGGGATTAAAAAGATATATGGGAATGGCGTGATGAGATTGACGTTTGGAGATTTCCTTCCAAAATTCGGAGATAGGTTTAAACTTGCGTTTTATGTGAAAGACTCCCGATGATGGATGTATGGGAGATTGAGGCGGACAAGGTTATAGAATTTTTCTAAATTGAATTTCTCTGAACACTGTTGCTTGAATTCTGCCGCGGAGCGATGGCATATTCTTCTAATGTTATGATTGCGAGCCTAGGTTCCACCTCTATTAACTGTTCTGCGAGTTCGACGGCGCGTTCATTTTCGCGACAAGCCCGCTTGTTTTGCTGCGAAAGTGTCTTACGCCCATTTTTTTCGGTTGTTCGAGATGTCGGCAGATATTTTCACTATTAGTTTCACTAAATGTAAAGCTGGATTAGAGAAAGGATAAGAATATTGAGGAGCAGGGGAGGGCAGCTTCACTGAATTGATCGGCGGCTTGCCAATCTTGGAGCAGAAATTGGAGTTAGGAATTGATTATTTTCACCGAAAATATCAGCGGCATGCGAATCCTATGGATTCGTAACAGGAGAGGGGATTTAAGGAAGGAAAAGAGAACCAACGATCACGCGGAAAGAACTAAACGCGGAAAGAAAAATGATTAAGACAAGACTCACTTTTGTTGTTGCTGAGCACAAGTAGTGATTGAGAATTGATTGGCAGGATCCCGTGCTGGAGATTCAATGAAATTTTAAGATCGCGCACAGACTCTAATACTAAGGAAAAATGGATTTCACTGACTGCTCCAGAAGTTGCTGTCCTTCGGAAGATGAAGAAAATGAAGAGAGCGATCTGCTTTAAATCGCGATTTATATAGGATTCTGGAAGTGTGGAAAGGATGAGAGCGTGATGGATCTCTATGTTAATTTTCGAAGGATAATTCGGAAAAATTGCGAGTGCAGGAAAAGGAGGGGAGCGGCGTTCTGTGGATCGTGATTGTTTTTATTTTCCAGTTTTCCTGGCGAATGACGGAATTAGTTTATGAAAATTTCATCCGTCATTCCACCCTTAATTACTCATTGGCATGCTCATCAACGGCTGCCGATTGCTTTCTCTTGATTGGCATTTTCTTAGTCTCTCCTCCAGTTTCGGGGGTGTCGGCCTTGGACGATTTCGTTTCTCACGCGTCAGGAATTTCGATTTTGTATTTCAAATTTTATTAGTATGCTATAAATCTTTTGGCGCCGACAAAACTGTTCTCCACAAAAAATTGTTGTTTCCGGATGACGGACGTGTCTCGAGAGGAATTCTGTGTATTTTTTCAGAGTCTCGCGTTTCCGGTAATAAAAAAGAAAGTCTTTCTAGATCGTTCGAGACATTTTTGTTTGCCGATTAGCAGCCGTTATTTCTCTCCGAAAGAGAAGAATTTGTGAAGTCTGCCGGACGTAACAATATAATAAATACTTTTTCTCAGCATTATGAGTGACGCCAGCAGCGATTTTGGCGAATTAGCGACCCTGAGAACCAAAATTCAAACTTTGCAAAGCGAAGTTCATCGATTCTTAAATCGCAACTGGGACCATCACCACTGCCAGGGCCATCACCACTACGTAGGCCATCGCAGCAGCCGTCAAAAACGTAAGTAAGAACATTAATATTTAACACTACTATAGTTCTATTCGTTTCAACTGAATTTCCACAGTTAATCGTTTCCCTTTTTCTTAATCTAAAATTAATAAAATTTTAATTATTAAATCTAAATATTTGTTAACTTTTTATTATTAGAGCAAAAAGATGGCAGAAAAGTAAGAAACATGGCGGACGAGGACGTGACCACGGCCTACCGCCAACATTTTATCAATACTTTTATTATTAATACTGTTATAAAATTATTATAATATAAAATTATATATTATAAAAATAAATAAAGATATTACAAAAATAAAGAAATATAAATATTAAAAATAAGAAATGTTTATTTTTTTTAATACACACCGTTTTAATACACTCCATTTCCATTTTACAATATGAGATCTAACAAGAGACGAGACATGTTCCATTGTTCATTTTTATTTCTTCAAACACTAAAGTATTTCAGAATGTGACTTTAAAATTCATTAAGAAGATCATTCTGTTTTATTAATAATTATTAAAAATATTTTTAAGATATTTAAGATATTTGAGATGAGATATTTTTAATAATTCTCTTTAATAAATTATTTAAATAAATATAACTGTATTAAATAACACAAAAGCAATATTATTAAATAAAACTAACAAATACATAATATGGCAATAAATATGTACACGAATATGTATCTAGAAAATAAAAAATGCTAAAATACTAAAACGCTAAAATGCTAAAATTAGTTAAAATTAAACAACTAAACACAGTTATGAACTGTGTGACTACAGACAGTTACGAACAATAGGAAGCTAAGTTAAAATGTTAACGTAAAACGGTAATATATTTGTATCTTTATACTCATCTAAATAAGATAATTTTAATTTCACATTTAATTTAGAGTTTCACTATACTGTTATGTCCAGCCCGGAGTAAATTGTAAAATTAAGAATTAAGAATTTAAATGGATGAGAATTGAATGGTCCTCAAAAGGACGAACAGCTGCTCTCTCAAGAGTCAGGCGTGGAAACGTGATCTTGAGTCGAACGGACTGTTTATGTCTCGGCATTAGGTCAATGATAAAGAATCGCTATGACGCTTCGCTGTAGACGTACGTTCGTCGATCGTTTTTTTGGTAAAGAAACTTAATTCTTATTATCAGGGAAAGACCTCGTGCGATCAATGGGATGGGGAAAAGAGATCGAGGGATTTAAAGAAAATAAAAATTAAAATTAAACATTGATTTTAATTGATAAAATAAAAATACATAATAAAGAGCGGAAGAAACAAGAGAAGAAACATTTGTGTGTGTATACGAGAGTCGTTCGATAAATCAGATAAAAAAGCAATAAAATCACATTTTCCGGAAAATTCTTTTTCACTTTTCAACATAATCTCCTTGAAACTCTAAACACTTAGTCCAGCGATGTTCCAATTTTTTTATCTCTTCGGAAAAGTAGGAAGTCTCAAGACCTTCAAAATACGCATCCACAGCAGCGATGACCTCCTCATCAGACGAAAATTTCTTTTCCCCGAGCCAGATCTTGAAGTTTGGGACTAGAAAGAAGTCACAAGGGGCCAAATCGGGAGAATAGAATAGGGTAGCAATTCAATGAATCTTAATTCTTGCAACTTTGTCATTGTGACTGTGCAGGTGTGAGCCGGAGCATTGTCATAGTGAAAAATAATTTTTTTGCGCGCCAATCTCGGGCCGTTTCGTTTGCAGCTCTTCGTATAAATGATTCAGAAATGTAAAATAATATGCTCCTGTGACTGTTTGACCCTTCTGTAAATAATCAATGAAGATTCCTTGGGAATCCCAAAAAACAATGGCCATTATCTTCCTGACCGACAAAACAGTCTTCACCTTCTTCGGCGCACATTCACTAGACGCTGTCCACTGCTTCGATTGCTGTTTTGACTCGGGTGTATAGTGATGGATCCAAGTTCAGTCTACGGTCACGAATCGACGCAAAAAGTCTTGTGGATTGCGCTTAAGCATCTTGGAAAAATTTACCTGACTTATCGAATGACCCCTATGTATATATGATATCGCGGGTGTTACATAGGTACGGAGGCCATTGGGTAGGATTCTTATGAGGGAGAGAATGAATGTATGAGTGAATGAATCTTTGGTATGATCCTACCCGATAATACAATTAATATTCTCTGATTATCGTAAACTAATAATTACATAATCAGCAAACGAAAGAAAAATTACTAAAATATATAATAATAAAAATCGTGTATAATAACAAAATATGTGTATAATAACAGAAGATTAATACATGAGGATTAAGGAGGAAAGTATTCTTGATGTTCTTCAAGAGATGAAGTGATTAGGTCTATAGAATGGGATTCTTTGTCTTCTAAATCCTCAAAAAGAGGTTTGTCATCTCGAAATGGGAGACCTGGGGATAGGGTGTAGAAGTCGATGAATTATTCTGCATAGATGCAGTGGAAAATAACTAGGTGCGATTGGTTGATATTGATGTTGTAGGGGCGAAAGGAAGAACAGAGTTAAATGAGGATGCTAAAGGTTGGTTTAGGGAGAATTTAGGAGCAATAATAGTTAATGTTGATGATTCGATCTGTTTTTTCGATATCTGTTGAAACTTCTTGATTCAGCCCTGATTTTTTTATCGTTTCCAATCGTCAGAACGACGACGATGAGATCATTTTTTAATATCGCGTTGTCGAACTTTAGAAGCTGGGACTTCCGTTTGATTCACTAAGAAGAAAAGGATTGATCAATGCAGAGAGATATGAATGAGAAGTGCGTATGAGAGAGAAAGAAAAGGAAAGAACAACGGGAACTTCGCATAGCTCAGACCAGTTCAAAGAGAGAGAAAGAAAAGGGAAGACCAACGGGAGCCTCGCATAGCTCAGACCAGTCCAATGAGACTGAAAAAAAGGGAAGAACAACGGGAACCTCGTATAGTTCAGACCAGTTCAATGAGAGAGAGAGAGGAAAGGGAAGAATAGATTAGAATGTTATGGAGCAGAGAAACGAAATAAAAATCTGAAATTTATAATTAATTGATAATTAATAAATGTAAAACTCACTGTTGATTAGCTGGGACGGTTATCTCGAAAGAACAAGTCTCGACTTCTCTTCAGAAGGTTGGGATCTTCGAAGTGTTCGAATGGTTCGAACAGTTAGTTGAATGGATGGAAGTGACACTAATGAAAAATTATTTAATAATGCTGTCGCAGTTCGGAAGCAGCCCTATTTATATCAGGGTCTGAATCTTGGTTGAAGGGCAAGAACGGTGGCAGGAACTTTGAGATGTGTAAAGATAGGAGTTTACATTAGATATCTTCTTCGCTTCTGCTTGGCACGTGCCAAGGTGACAGTATTCGGACTTGCGACAGCTCTAACTTTGGACTAATAATAATAATAATTCTTAGCATATGCTATTTAAAATTCTTTTAAATTTTTTTTAAAATTAAGTGTATCATTATAATAGTCAGAGCGGTTGCAAATTTTTCTCTTGTTTTTTGAAATTCAATATAATTCAGTATCTAATCGAAGAGGAAATTAATATTCTTATATGAGGAAAATTATAATATTCGTCTTTTTGGAAAGAAAAGAACCATGGAGTCCACTGGACATAACAATACATATTCAATGCATTTGACAGGCTAGAACGTAGAAAAATCTAATTAAGGAAGCAGTATTACTACAAATCACCATATCATTAAATTTGATATATTATGTCTTTTTAGAGCATCATTTATATTCTTTCTAAATATTGATAAACTTTGTATAAATTTGCAAGAGAAAAAAGGTTAAAATATTTAAAAAAATAGATATTCAAAATAAATTAGGGTATTACAATTTTTTACCTATTTCAATTCTTTGTAAATAAATTTTTTTCAATCTCGTTCATTAAGCTTCAAACCATTAAGTTATGTCTGCTCGTTTATCAACTACTTGACTTCCATAATATTTTCTCTTAATTGAATGAAATACTGTAAGTACGAAAAAATAAGATGTTACGTACATAAAAAAAATGAATATTAAGAAATTAAATATTAATTATAGAAATTATAACCATTGTTGCGAACTTATATCTTTATTTAACAATATGAAATCTAACAAACGACGATGTTCCACTGTTCATTTCTACAATCTTTAAATGCTATCATATTTAAAATGTTTCTAATATTTCAGGATGTTGCTTTAAAATTTTTTTTTCCTGGACATTCTGAAAATATATGATACACATAATTTTAGTACAATATATTTCTTGTACTTTTATTAGTACAATTTCACTAGGAAGAACGTTCTGTTTTATCAATAATTTAAATATATCTTTTGATAAATTATTTAAATAGATATAATTGTCTATATTAAATGATTCGAAAGCAATATTATTAAATTAATCGCGATATAAAACTTTAAAACATTAACAAATATGTAATATATAGCAATAAATATGTACATAAATCTATATCCAGTTAAAAATATAAATCTGGAATAATAGAAAGTTATTAGTTTTATCTGCTCATATATTTATCCTAAAATATCATGTAAGAATTATCAATTTTTATTAGTATATGTACATAAAAAAAACAGAATTTAATCATTCCATGGGAAGAAACGTTCATATAAATTTATATAACCTTAATAGGACCTACTTCATCAAATTTAAATGATATGATGACTTTGTAGTATACAATTACTTATAGGAATATAAATCTAAATAATATTAAAACGGTCTCGCTTTCCCGCGCGGAGAGCGGTCAGTCGGTTATCAGGAGGGGAAGCGAGGACGTTGGAGACAAAAAGGTGTTATTAAATTGTTAGGCGATAATTATAACAAATAACGATGTTTTATTTGACTAATAGTGGTGCGATGGAATGCACCGAATCTTCGCGTTAATGTTCGTGGCCGTGGACGGGCGAGACGGCGATCGGCGCGCGGATAGCGCGTGAATATAAAATAAGATATCGCTCGGGCGGTCGGCGCGATACTGATCGCGGCGCGCAATTCGGTGACGCGGGGCGCACGCGGCGGCGGCGGTGTCGCACGTGTTCGTCGCGGGCCTTTAAATCAGCGTGGATTTAAACGTGCACGCGTGTCGCGGGTGTTGTCGCGAGGATGGATATTTCGCGAGGTCGGCGGATCGTTTAGATCGGAGAACGGGTGGGCCCGTTCCCTGCCGAGAGGGCTCGGCTGACGGGGGGTGCGCCCCTCGTCTGTCTGTCTGAATGCTGAGTGAACTCGGCCAGCCGGGGAGGGCTGTGTACGGAGAAGAAAGTGGCGGTGCCGAGTGTACTCGGCCGACCAGGGTGTACCCTGGTGCTCGGAGAGGTAGTATCGGGGAGAATCCCGATACTCGGCGGTGAAATCTCGGGAACGGCGGAGTCGGGTCGAGCGAACTCGACGCGCTGGGGAGACCCCAGCAACTCTCGGCTTGCCGTGCGAGCTACGGAGACGGCTTTCGGCCAGGCCAAGCGAACTTGGCGCGTTGGGGAGAACCCCAACAAATCTCAGGCTTGCTATCGGTTTCGGAGACTCGCTTCCTTGAGACGGGCTCTCGGAAAACGAGCTAGGAACAGGAGTAAACGAGGAGTGATTTCCTGTGGAGAGCGATGCCTTTTTATATCCGAGATCGACCTCGGTATTTTCGGTCGGATCGGTCGGATTGGTCGATCTCGGGGTTAGCATCCCTCTCCCCAGGAACGGAAAAAAAGGATCGGGGATGATTGGTTTTTTGGTAGGGAAGGAATTCGGGAAGGTAACGGCGCGGTGCGGGGTGGTTACGCTTGTGGACGCGGTCGTGGCGCGGTGCGGGACGCTCGCTCGATTGCGTGGCGCGGCGTCGGTGCGGCGCTGGACGCGTTCGCGCTCAGTGGTACGGTGTGTGGCGCGGTGCGGAGTGCGTTCGCGCTTGTTGGCGCGACGCTTGGCGCGGTGCGGGGAAATACCACGAAAACATACGTGTTTTCGTGGTATTCTCCGACGCTTCGGAGTTCGCGTATGAATGTATTAAAAAGGAGGCATTGCTGCCTCTTTGCGGCCACTGCCGCACTCCGCCTGGTCCCCGACGGATGGTCGGTCGGGGGAAATTCGGAGGAGGAATGGAGCGGAGAGATGCGCTCCGTTACAATATAAATAAAGTAATACAAAGCTATTATTATATTTTTGTCAGTTTATATATTTTTATAAAAATCGTGAAATAGAACAATGCTAAAATTAATTAAAATTAAACGATTATAAAAATTATTACGTAAAAGTTATTACGATTATAACGGTTACGAACAATAGGAAACTAAGTTGAAATGTTGAAATGTAAAACGGTAATATTTATATATCTTTCATCTAGAGTCTTAACTTTAATTTCGCCATTAATTTAGAGTGTACACATTAAATGTTTTTGGCAGACAAGAACGTAAAAAAATCTAATTGAGAATTTAACTGAGAGAACAGTATCACAAATCATTATCATTAAATTTGGTATATTAAGTCCTTTTAGGGCATCATTTATGTCTCTTCTAAACATTGATAAATTTTGTATAAACCTGTAAGGAAAAACGACTTTAAAATATTTAAAGAAATAAATAATCAATTTAAATTAAAACACATATTACAATTTTTTTATCTATTTCAATTCTTTTTAAATAAATTTTTTTCAATGTCGTTTACTATACTATTTTTCTTCAATTGAATAATAAACTTATATCTTTATTTAACAATTTGAGATCTAACAAAGGGCGTGACATGTTCATTGTTCATTTCTACTTCTTCAAACACAATCATATTTAAAATATTTCTAATTAAGATTTGTTATAATTTTTCAGGATGTTGCTTTATAATCCTTTCTCCCTAGATATCTTGAAAATATATGATACACAAAATTTTAGTACAATATATATTTCTTATACTTTTATTAATACATTTCATTAAGGAGATCATTCTGTTTTATTAATAATTATTAAATATACCTTTTTAAATTATTAAATAATTTATCATAATTTATGATAAATTATTTAAATAAATTATCATAACTGTATTAAATAACGAAAGCAATATTATTAAATAAAATTTTAAAACAGATCACTTTTTCGCCGGTTCGTATTCCGAGAGGATGTGTTAAGTACGCGGATATGCTCGTCGGTTTGTCCGGATTCGGAATGATAAAGACGAATAAATCCTTGATACTAATTTATTTATTCAGCAAGGAATTTTGGATGACAGATTAATCGATGGTCAATCGTGATGGCGACGATTGCAGCGCGTTTTATAATTTGTTAAGCAGCGGCGCAATTGTTATCCAATGGAGTGGACGCGATTATGTACAGCGGGGATAAGTAATTACAGGCAGCACGGATACGGATATTTACAGCGGTGCGGACGCGGATACTTACGGTGGGCGCGGTCGAGGATCGGAGCGGCGCGGATATTTACAGCGGCGCGGATCGCGGATACTTACAGCGGACGCGAATCGCGCGTATTTACAGCGGATGCGGATCGCGGGTAGATACAGCGGACGCGGATCGCGAGTAGATACTCGGAAGCGAGGACGGCGGCGACGGTTCACAGCGGCGGATGCCGGCGTGTTCGGTCACAGGGCGCAACGGCCCAGAAACACCTGGCGTGGCGAGTTTGCCGTATGTTGCGTTTATTGTTCGGAAGTCGGAGGAGATGCTTAGCCAGCGCCAGTAACTCCTGACTGGGGCAGCGAACACGCTACCTCGAGCGTCCCCGGCAAGCGGATTTGATGGATCGGATAGGAAACGGAGAATCGGCTCTGGCCAGTAACTCCTGGCTGGGGCGGCGTACTCGCAACCTCTGCTTGGCGAATTCTCAGTTCGGGGTCGGAATCGATTTCGCTAAGCGAGCCCGGCGGATGATTCCGAGGATCTATATATTTTCTGATCGGATCGGGCTTTTTTATACCCCGCGGATCAATAATTCGGTGAAATTCGGCGTCTCTTCAGGTCGATCCGCGAGTATTATTTTGCCGAACTAATTTATAATAACAAAATTATTAACAAACAGTTTCGTTCGTTATTTCTTGTATTTTAAGTGACGCGTTCGGGTTTCTCCGGGCGCATCTTCGCCACGTCACGCCAAGTAGTGCAGATTCTCTGTATGACCCGTAGGCCATGATTATTATTACAATAATTTAAGAGTTTATTGGCGCTTTCGTGCCTTTAAACCGACGGGTAGTCGGCTTTCGTCCGCAGGATGAAGGGTCGGACGGAACGATGCAGCGGGATGCATCGTTACAATTTTAACAAATACGTAATATATGGCATATAAATATGTACATAAATATTTGTCTAGATAAAAATATAGATCTAATAATAAAAAGTTATTATTATCTGCTTACATGTTGATCTTAAAATATGTAAGAATTATATCAATTTTTACTAGTATATGTACATAAAAATCAGAATCTAATTATTTCAAGGGAGTTAGAAACATTCGATGCCTTAAAAGGACCTGATGTATCAAATTTAATATGATATGACGATGTTGTGCGGGTCGTTTCGGTGGATCGGTCAAGGAGTCGGCGGGGAGGAGGCACTCACCACTTTGTTTTAATACCAATAAATTTTATTAACACTTGATATAGATTGTCCTTTTTAATTCGGACCGCGACAGTCGTGACGGCACGGCGGATCTCGACGAGTCTCCTAGTATCGGTCTTCCGTTTTTATCCTGTTCCAGGCGGCCGGTCCTTGCCGTATCATCAACATGTTCGTCAGCGTTCGCGGTATATTTCTGGGTCGCGCGGTGGTTTTCCGCGTAAGGGCCGCACAACCCGGTTAACAGTTGTTTCACGTGGAACGATTACACGATATTTGCGCGATTAGCACGGTAGCGTTGGTAATCGCTATCGCTTGGTAAAATAATAATTCGTCGGATAAAGTATCGCTTGCCGCAATCCGCTTTGTCAGCGGTGAGAGTGATTGCGTTCTCGGCGCTCGCGACATCCCTCCCCCTTTGATGGAAGGGAACCATAGGGTTCGGTTTCCATGTGTCCCTTACTTGGCGTTCGCGGCATCCCTCCCTCCCTTCGATGGGAGGTGATCTTACTTGTTTACATATGTTGTCGCGTAACTGTAATATAATCGTGTGCTTATGACTAATATAACATAGCATCGTCGCGGCGCCTCTGTGCGGTCTCGCTTTTCTTTTGCTTTTTATTTTTGTTTTTGTTTGTGCGTCATGTTATTAATCCTACTATAGTTATTATTACTACGCAGGTACCTGTTCCCATAGAGTATACAGTGTATTTATTTTTGAGTAAGTTATAATCGCTATCTTCTAGAGTTTCTCTTATTTCTTCTAGACTTATGCTTAACTTGGTTAAATCTACGGGGTTCTTAATTATTTGTCGTAACGTGTCGGTTTTCGCTAGCTTATTCTTATCGGTGTCTTTATTTTTTATTTCTAATGTTATATTGTATTCGGGAAGGTAGTTTTGAATATATTTTATTCCCTTAATTTTTCGTGCTTTTAATATTACGTTTGGTGTGATTAGTTTGCAATTATCTTTTAGTTTTATTTTTCCGGTTTCTTCTAATATAATTTTCTTTTCTATTTGCTTTTCGCACTTAATGCTAATTTCTTGCTTGTGTGCCGTGGAGTAGAGCCACGCTTGCTCCTCCGTCAATGCTATCCACAACGGTGTGTTAGATATCATATGATTCTTTTCGCAGTAATTGAGCTGTCCCGGTGTATGTGTATATATTTGCACCTCGCATGGTGCTGTTGTTTCCACATAATATGTCGCGAAGTTCTGTTCGCATGTGTATGTGTTTGTTTCTCGTATGCAGCGTTCTAACTCTACTTCCTCTAGTAATTTGTAGTGGTGATTCTCTTTATCTATAGCTAGCAAGGGATGGTTTATTTTTATGTAGGCGAATACATTCGCATGATCGTGTACTGGTAACGGTATTGCTTTAACTAGTTTAAATGTAGGGTATGCTACTACCGGAAATCGCAAGATTGTGTATATGTATGGACCATCTGAATATGCGCTAAAAGTGATGTATGTGTGTATGGTCTGCCAGTGCTCAATCTGGATTTTAAAAGGAAAGTGTAATCCCATTTGTAATTGTGTAGCCGCTTCTTTGAGGGCTGTTATTATATGTTTGATGGGTAGTAGTCGTGTCGATATCATTCCGTTTTTCCCGTATGTCAGGTAGTCTATTACATTTTCCGTGTCCTTCGTTAAATCGTTCATTATCGTTGTCAGGATTAGTAAGTGTTCGTCTACGTCTGCCTATAGTGTTGACTCGGTCAATCGTTGTTCTAGTCGTTTTGTCGCACTCATTATCAGATTTTCATTATAATTTAGAGTATTTTCTAATTCGTCCAAGTGCGCTATTGTGGCGTTGATTATTTTTATTTGATTTGCTACTGCGTGCTGCAGTACCTTGCCGTTTGTTCGTAACGTTTGTAGTTGCTCGTCTATTAGTTTCTGATCGTCGGCGTCCATTGTTCCGAATAATATTTTGCTGACCGACCCGATCGCATCTAGCAGTCCTCGTCGTTTGTCAGTCGTTTTGTATAGCGTTTCTACTTGTGTCAACAGCGTGATCAATTTGGTGTTTTTTCTTTCTATTATCCTCATAATGTTTCGGCAACCTAACTGGGCGTTGCCTATTACTTTTCGGCACTGTATTGCGGTTTCCTCCATATAGTCTTGCAATTGCTGATGTCTGATCTCTAATTCTTTTGCGCTCAGTTTTATCACTAATTTCCATGCCGATTCAGCCTGTCTCAGCTGACCGATTTCCTCTTAGTAGATTCCTGGCTGGTGCGAGAACAATTCCCAGTCAATAGCATGCCGAGAATCAGGTGTCGCTTGTACTGCTCCTCTCCATATAAGGAGCATCCTGCAAGTTTAGGGTTCAGGTTACTTTTCCGTGAATCCTCGTCGTGCATTTTTTGTGTGCTACGTTTAACATTATAAATTATTTTGTTCAGTCTGCCGTCGACCGTGGTCTATCGCGTGTCGTGGACGGGTTTTTGTTTCTTTATTTTCCATCATGCAGTGCACTAGGTGTGGTCGGGAACATGTTCCCATCATGTGTGGTGTGGCGTGCGGCGGTCATACCGCCTGGCGGCCCAACGGGTAGCCTTAAGGATGGCGTCCAGGTAGCCGTCCACGGTCGTCGTGAGTCCTGTATTTTTTTTTTTTTTTTCTTTTTACTAACTCTAATTTATGCTGTCTTTATTATTAATATCTTTATTTTACTGCTTTTGCTTTTTTTGCTTGTTGCGGGTAATTATTCGTATGCGTTGTTTGCTAATCTTCGATGAATAGTTTGAGTCGGTTCGCGTGCACCATCGTAATTTTTCGTTTCTGTTTAATCCTGTAATTAACATCAGAGGTTTTCTCGATTATTTGATATGGACCTATCCATGGTGCTTCCAATTTCTTCGATCGTCCTCTGCACACTGCTTCGTCATGCAAGAGGACCTTATCTCCTACTTTAAAGGTTTTAGTATTCGTATTTTTATCTGCATAGTTTTTTGCCTTTTGTTTTGCTTCGCGAATATGTTCTTTTGCTACTTTCTGTGTGGCTCTGAGTCGTTCTCTTAGTTCTTGCGCGTAGTTATCGTATGTGTAATATGGTTTCGGCGGCGCTGCCAGGGCCGTAGGTAATGTTGCTCGGTGCCCGTACATCAATTCGAACGGTGTATAGCCCGTTGCTGTATGCGGTGTCGTATTGTACGTGAACATCGCGTATAGGATCCATTCATCCTAGTTGGTTTGATCCTCATTTATATAGTGCCTTAAGTATTCGATCAGAGTCCTGTGCGATCTCTCCAGGGCTCCGTTGCTTTCAGGATGGTACGCGGTTGTTTGAATTTTCGTTATTTTTAGGAGGGTGCATACATCCTTGAACATTTCACTGACGAAGTTCGTTCCTTGATCTGTCAGTACTGTCTCCGGTATTCCGAATTCGCATATTATTTTTGTGGTGAACTCTTTGGCAATCGTGTTTGCTTCCTGGTCTGATATCGGTATTGCTTTACTAAATTTTGTTAAGTCGTCTTGAAATGTTAGTAGGTATTTATTTCCTTTCATGGTGACCGTGAGTGGTCCTACGATGTCCAGGGCGCATTTTTGAAACGGTTTTTCTGCCGTGTCGGTCAGTACTAGAGGCATTTTGGTTTTCTTGCTTAGTTTGTTTTTCTGGCAATATTCACATTTGGTGATGTATTCTTCCACATCTCGTATTAGTCCGTGCCAGTTGTGCATTAGTCGTATTCGATTTACGATACGTATTTACGCCTTGATGTCCTCCGAGGGGGGCATTATGATATTCGTACATTATTTGCTCCTTGTCTTCTTTGTTATATTCGCGTTCTTCCTTGTCGCGCTCGATGCTGTTTATCTGTGTGTCAGGCGAGATCGGGTTTCTGCTGAGCGCGTCAGCATTTGTATTGCCTTTACCTGCCTTGTGTATCATCTCATAGTCGTACTCTTCTAATTTGAGCCTCCATCTGATTAATCGTGAACCTGGATCTGTTATACTAAATAGCCAGATCAATGGCTTGTGGTCTGTAATTATTTGAAATTTTGTTCCATAGAGGTATGGTCGAAAGTGTTTGACGGCCCATACTATGGCTAACAATTCTTTCTCCGTTGTATTATAGTTTTGTTCCGCTTTATTCAGAATTCTGCTTGCGTATGCAATTGGTCGGTCTTGGCCTACTGGCCCTTGCGACAATACTGCTCCGATGGCGTATCCGGATGCGTCTGTCGTTACTATAAATTGTTTAGTCCGGGTAAGCTAGAACTGATGTGGTCGTTAACTTTTCTTTTAATGTTTCGAATGCGTTCTGTTGTTCCGCTGTCCAAGCGAACTTCTCATTCTTTTTTGTTAGTTTTGTCAGTGGTTTTGCTATCTTCGAAAAATTCTCGATGAATCTTCTATAATAGCCGGCTAATCCTATGAAGGATTGCACATCTTTTACTCGTTTTGGTATTGGAAAGTTTGCTACGGCCGTTATTTTCGCAGGATCCGGTATTATACCGTTTTCGGAGATAATGTGTCCTAAGTATGTCACTTCCTTTCTTAAGAATTCACATTTATTCGGTTGTAATTTCAGATTGTAGTTTCTTAGTTTTTTGAATACTTTAATTAGTCTTTTATTATGCTCTTTCAAATTTGGTCCATATATTACGATGTCATCTAGATAGACTAGGCATTTGAGGCCTTGTAATCCGGTTAGTACGGAATTCATAAGTCTCTGGAATGTTGCAGGCGCATTTTTTAATCCAAAAGGCATTCTATTAAATTCGTAGTGCCCGTAAGGTGTGGAGAATGCTGTTTTTTGTTTGTGTTCCTCATGCATGAGGATTTGATGGTATCCCGATGCTAAATCCAATGTTGTAAAGTATTTCGCGTTTCCTAGTTGGTTTAGTATGTCAGTGATATTCGGGAGCGGGAAAGAATCGCCAATTGTTAAGTCATTCAATTTCCGAAAGTTCACAACTATTCGTAGTTTTCGCTCTCCAGATGCGTCTAATTTCTTTGGTACTACTAGTAAGGGTGCGTTCCACTGACTCGTGCTGGGACGGATTATCTCGTCGTCCAGCATTTTCGCTATCTGTTTATTTACTTCTGCCTTGTGCTTCTCTGGTCATCTATATGGTCGGACATTCACCGGCGCGCTATCTGCTCGCGTATTTATTTCATGTGCTACTGCGTTAGTGTACGATAGGCGGTCGTTTTCTAGGTGGAAGATATCACAGAAATCTTCGCAAATCTGGTGCAAGGTTTTCTTTTCCTCTTTATTTAAATGCTCGGTTCGCATTTGTCTGTGCAATTTTTCTTTACGAGCTTGAATGGGCTCGTCGCTTCTTTCGTTACTTGACACCTCCATGGTATGTGTGCGGCGTCTTTTGTCTTTATCTCGTCCACCGTGACTAGCGGCGTTGTTATCTCCATGGATTCTCCCGTGGTATTTATCACACTTATTGGACATACGTTTTCTTCTGGTATGACCAAACAATTTCCTATGAAAACTCCAGGTTTGGTTTCGACTGCATTTACTATTCCAATGCTATTCCGATCGGTTACTGCCTGAATTATGGTTTCACTGCGAGGCGTTAGCATGGTTTTCTTGTGCGGATAGAGTTTGAAAGTTGTGTTGCCAATACGGACTTGTTTTTTCCCATGATCGCATTTCGCTTGTTGTTTATTCAAAAAGTCTAGTCCCAGTATCCCTTCATAATTTATTGGGAAGTCATCTCTTACCACATACATAGTGTGCCGTATCTCTCGGTCTCCTAGCGTTATCGTTGCTCTTATCTTTCCGAGTGTGTGTATCTTGTGGCCTGTAACTCCGGTTAGGGCTAAACGCTCTTCGCGCATTAGTGTGTTTCCCTTTAGATTTCCTACTTTTATTAATGTCAAAGTGGCGCCTGTATCGAGGAGGAAACTTGTTTTTCCCTTTTTTGTCTCTCGCATCGGCAGGGTAATCAAGTCTAACGTGGCGTTTGTGTGAGGCGTATTCACCTGTGTCACTTGATGCTCGCGTACGGTTCGCGTTATCTTTGTTCTCGGTTTCTCTTCTTCTTCGTCGTCGCCACTGCTTGTGAACGATAGGTCATCGCTCCCCCTTTGCTGCTTATTCTTTCTCATTATTACAGCGGTATTTATTTGTCGCCCTTTTTCATTATCCTGTCTCGTGCGTCTCGGCTGCCTCTTTCTCGGGCGGCCGTTCAGCATTCGTCACGCTTATGACCTGCCTTTTTGCAGTACGAGCAGTATTTCTCGATATTATTTACGTTCGCCGGTCGTTCGGCTCGCGGTAGCGGATATTTATTTGTGTATCGGCTTGAACGACAGTCGCGCGCCAAATGTCCTAGCCTACCGCATTGTGACTCCAGTTTTTGATTGCGGTTTCTATACTGTTCTTGGTTGCTTCTAGCTTTCCGTTATTGTACATTTTTATAGGTTGGCTACCTTTTAATTTTTCTTCGGCTGTCGCGCCTAGCATCGCGGCTGTTAAATTCGTATAGTTCCTGGATCGTACTATTGTTTGTATCTCGTCACGTAATCCTAATTGGAAATTTTCTAGGGCTAATTCTTGTATCGTATCTAGGATTGCCTTTCGTTGTTCCGCGGTGTGCTCGCGTCCTTCTACCATAGATTGATAGAGTTCCATTGCTAGTTTGTCAACGCGGAGTCCGTATTCTCGCGCGCTTTCCCCGGGTTTTTGACGGGTTATATTAAATTCTCGCTGAATGTGCGTAGTGCTACGCTTTGCCAAATAGCACATCTCGATCTCGCGCTTCAGTTGCATGAACGTGCGTATATCCCTTGTTTGGAAATCGTGCATGGCTTTCCCTGTTAGTTTCGTGCACAAGATCGCTTTTAATAATGATTTTTCGTCGGCAGGATTTATTTCGCTCATCGCGTACGTGCTTGCATTTAAAAATTTTTGAACTTGGTTCCGCGATGATCCGTCCATTTCCGGAATCATATCGCGGGCTTCTTTCAGTTTCATAAACGTATGTGCGGGATCTCGCGAATTTCGGACATCGTTCCGTGTACGCCCGTATGTCATTTCTATCGGTTCGTCATTTTCTGCACTCCGATCGTAATTAACGACTTCTAGTTGGCTTATGCGGCCCTGTAGTGCTCGCATGCCTTCTATCAATTCGACCAACATTGCATCTCGCGCGTCGTGCGAAGATTCCGCCGGGTCAGATTTCCAGTGTGCCTGGCTTAAAGTGGCTCTCATCCTTTTTACTTCGTCGTCCAATTCTTTGTTTACTACTTGTTGTTCTTCCGCGATCGATTTTAACGATGTGCCCGAGGTTTAATTTGCCATTTCCGCTGGATTTATGTTTCGTGAAGCGGTGTAAAATTCGGTTGGATTGAACACGCTACTGTCGTAAGATGTCAATGAGAATTCTCCGCGGCTAGGATTACTTGCGTTTGTGCCGTCGCTATGGTCAGATCTTGCGTCTGTTGGTTGTAATAGGGCGTCGTCGCGTCTCTCACTACTCGGTAGTAGGCTATTATCTATGTCACTAAGCGAAAACACGCGTTCAATTACAATGTTCTGATGTAATTCCGGTTGACTCGTCAGACTATCGTCGGAATAATAATTACTTAAATCGTGGCGTACGTTATCGCGCGGATCGCGTGAATTTTCCGTCTGCTCAAGGCTCGGAGGGCTCGGGCTGAGCGCTCGGCTGGCTGACGCACTATGTAGCCACGACGTGTTTCTTTGGGCAGGAGTTTGGTTAACTCCCTCGTTCGACATCTACCTACACGCTTCTCTCGCTATCTAATGCGCTTGGCTTAATTTTCTATGACTTACATTACGCTCGCAATTCGCATGTTTGTGACGTGGCGCTGGCTGTTGCGGTAGGTCGTGGCTTCTCCGGTGTCACTGATATGCTCTGCGTTGTAGCTCTACCGGCTCTTTCTCACCGCAGGGATGTCGACTTCTTTTCCGGCCTTTTCCTTGAATTCCGATCGTTTGTTCCTTCCAGATGACTGGGTGTAGCTGCGAAACGATCCCACCGCTGCCACCAGAAATGTTGTGCGGGTCGTTTCGGTGGATCGGTCAAGGAGTCGGCGGGGAGGAAGCACTTACCACTTTGTTTTAATACCAATAAATTTTATTAACACTTGATACAGATTGTCCTTTTTAATTCGGACCGCGACAGACGTGACGGCACGGCGGACTCGACGAGTCTTCTCCTAGTATCGGTCTTCCGTTTTTATCCTGTTCCAGGCGGCCGGTCCTTGCCGTGTCATCAACATGTTCGTCAGCGTTCGCGGTATATTTCTGGGTCGCGCGGCGGTTTTCCGCGTAAGGGCCGCGCAACCCGGTTAACAGTTGCTTCACGTGGAACGATTACACGATATTTGCGCGATTAGCACGGTAGCGTTGGTAATCGCTATCGCTTGGTAAAATAATAATTCGTCGGATAAAGTATCGCTTGCCGCAATCCGCTTTGTCAGCGGTGAGCGTGATTGCGTTCTCGGCGCTCGCGACAACGACTTTGTAATATATAATTATGTATACAAATATATATCTAAAAAATAATAAGAAACTATTATTATATTTTTATCTATTCATATATTTTCATAAAATAAAATAGAAATTAAACTGTTTTACAAAAACAGTTATGAACAATAGAAAGCTGAAATCTTATATGTAAAACATATATTTTTTATATAAAGCGGTATAATTATATATCTTTATATTCAACTTAAGCCATAATTTTAATTTCACCTTTAATTTAATTTAGAGTTTCGTGTACAATGCATACTATTCAATGCATTTAGCAAGCAATACTTTAAATTATTATTATCATTAAATTTGGTATATTAAGTGCCTTTCAAGGCATCATTTATGTCTCTTCTAAATATGTCTCTCCTAAGTATTGACAAATTTTACATAAACATGTAAGAGTAAGAGAAAAAGACGCTAAAATATTTAATGAAATCAAAATAAATATATAATTAGGACATATATTATAACTTTATATACCTATTTCTCTTCTTTGTAAGTATAACGGTCCGTTCTCGTCGGACAGTGTCGTGCGAGTTCGAGGGTGCGCGGACATGCTCGTCGGTTGCCGAGAAATTAATAAAGTTATTTGACTCAGATATTGGTTAAAAATATATTTATTGGATTTGATGATGTGAATACACAACGGTAAAGATTCGCTTAGTGCGCTGTTGATAGGTGTTATTTCCTGTTCGACGTGCGTCTTTCGATGCATGTGAAATATGCACTCGGAGTGTGCGGCACGTGCGTTGGGGCGAGTGATTGGTTTGTGACGAGGCCTACTGATCGCGTAGGCGCGTGATTGATTGAACGGCGGTTCGTTGGTAACGCTTGCAGTGCGTGTCGCGTTATTCGTTATTGCCGCGTGATCGGTGTGCGTTCAAATGTCAGGAGTGAGAATGCTCGTTCCTGCTCGTAGATTTTACATGACAAGTATACTTGTCGGAGACCGAGAATACTCCGTCTCGTGTGCTCATATCGTAATAATAAGGGTGATGAGACCGAGAATGCTCCATCTTGGAGTTGGAAGATAAGAGAAACGAGTGACAAGTATACTTATCGGAGACTGAGAATGCTCCGTCCCGATTTGCTCGTATCATTAGCAAAGAAGCGTTGAGATTGAGAATGCTCTGTCTCGGAGGAGAGCCAAATATGCTTGACGAGGACTGAGAATGCTCTGTTCCGATTTTTTCATTTGATGATACTTGATGTCGAGTATGCTCGACGGAGATCAGGAATACCTAGTCTCGGTTGATATCGGTCGGAAAGGTATCGGTAGGAACAAATCGAAGGATTGGATCGGTCTGGTCTTTTTATTGGGAATCGGCCGGGTTTATATACCCGTCTTGTTATTTTGCAGAATAGCGCGAGCTATTCCGTCGGCGGTATTTGATACGTGCCGAGTGCATGCCGCTGCACGCGCAACAGTCGGTGTGTTCGGTCTTACAGGGCGTACGACGATCGGTGTGTTTGGTGTCGGGCGCAGAGCCCGGTGGCACTTATATTTAGAACATGGGAGGCGTATCGTTACAACTCTGAATTATTATATCATTAAATTTGGTATATTAAATCCTTTTAGGCATCATTTATGTCTCTTCTAAATATATCTTTCCTAAGTATTGACAAATTTTGCATAAACATGTAAGAGTAAGAGAAAAAGACGTTAAAATATTTAATGAAATCAAAATAAATTAGGACATATATTATAACTTTTTATACCTGTTTCTCTTCTTTAAGTAAGTAAATTTTCTTCAATCTCGTTTATTACGTTTCAAACCGTCCGGAATTAAGTCCGTTCATTAAATACAATTAATTTTTAATCAATATTTTTTTCTTAATTTACTTAAAATATGTTAAAATATTTCAGGATGTTGCTTTACATTTTTTTCTGAATACCCTGAAAATGTATGGTACATAAAATTTTGATACAAGTACAATATGTTTTTACTTTTATTAATATATTTTCATTGAGGATATGATTCAATTTTATTAATAATTATTAAATATATCTTTCTGATATATTGTTTAAATATATATATCATAATATAATCAAAAGTTGCACAACAATCTGTACAAACTATAATATTTGAACACTTGCTTTGATTTTTGGAAAACAAACACGTATGTAAAAGACAATAAAATGAAAAATTCAGAGAGCGTCCCGTTTGCTTACATTCCCGATTGCCTACAGCTTCGTTTGCACATAGCATATTGCACACAGCACATTGCACACACGACAATATTGCGCGCAGCGCATTGCACACACAACAATATTGCGCACAACGCATTGCACACATGATTGTATTGCACACAGCACATTGCATACACGACAATATTGCACACACGACAATATTGCACACACGACCGTATTGCACACATGACCGTATTGTACACACGTCCATATTGTACACATCGCATCATATACCATCCGTCATTTGAAGGATCTTGCAATAGCCTTGATTTATCGGCCTGATTTATCCATAAAATCGATAATGATAGACTCAGGCACATTGGAAAGAACATATTAGTGGTAATGAAAATAGAATAATAAGAAAAATAATAAATAACGTTAATTTTTGATAAATATTATGCTTACTTTAGGGACTCCATTTTAAAATTAGATAAAAATAATCAGATAACAAATGGCATTAATCGGCAGACCGGGTCCTAGTGTCGAATAATTTTTTGTAAATTTTCAAGCCAAATGTTTATATTTTTTGCATGTCAAATTATTGCATGTCATTTCTCGCTTATGATGTCACAAAACTAATATGACTCCAGCGAGCCTT
This sequence comes from Pogonomyrmex barbatus, assembly GCF_055798465.1. Taxonomy (NCBI): domain Eukaryota; kingdom Metazoa; phylum Arthropoda; class Insecta; order Hymenoptera; family Formicidae; genus Pogonomyrmex; species Pogonomyrmex barbatus. The sequence goes on from NW_028297122.1 coordinate 581,910, forward strand.
AAATTCACATAACAAATCTACATGAGAAAATATTTTTACACACTAGTTTACATATGGGGGTATCATTATAAGTATCATTTCATCCTTGTTGCTCACCAAATGTTAAATAAGGATAGAGCGAACACAGTATAATCAATATAGGCATTCCGCAATGGATGAAAGTCTCAATTGACCATCACATACGACGACCAAATTTGAAATCAAATTTCCTCCACTTTCGAAAATTCTTATTGCGAAAAATATCATCTCAGCCAGGATCGAACATGGATCGCATGCTTTATACGCGAGTGTTTTAACAATTTAATCACCGAGATATATGATAATATTTATCACAATAACCGAATAAATAATTAGAAAGAATGCTTGCCAGTGCCGCGTGAAAAATAAACAAAAATAATTTCAACCGATATATGTTTCAAACAATCAGATAATAGAATTAATCGATTTCAAATTTGATTATCGATGTAATAGGGAAGGGAACAAATTTTTAACTATAGCTTTGAATAGGCTACGTTGTAAGATCGTTAATTATAATGTCACGTGGTTTGCAATATAAACACCGACTGGTTCGTGGTCGTGCCCCGCCGTAACACACACCCTCCCTTCTTATTCGGGGGCTCGAGCTTGATGCAATCTTTCCTGTCGTGCTCCAGGAGGATTATTTGTATATTTGCCAATGGCAATGGAGAGTGTCGCCGCTGCAGTTCGAACTGCATCCATCGAGAGAATAGAACCATCATCTCTCTGGAGTACCAGTCGTGAGGATTCGAGAGAATATATGTATATATGTATATTGTAATATATGTATATATGTGTATCATTGAATTGTTGACGTGTTATTCTAAACACATTATTTGCGATAAATATCATCACCTACCTCGATAGTCGAAGGGATAAGATGCCCGGTAAACAGGAGATCTAGGTTCGATTCCTAGCTGAGGTGGTATTTTTTCGCAAAATAATTACGAGTTTTCACGACTGGTTCGTAGTCGGGCCCCGCCGTGACGCACACCCTCCCTTCTTACTTGGCTTAAAAATTTACAAAAAATTATTCGACACTAGAATCCGGTCTGCCGATTAATGCCATTTGTTATCTGATTATTTTTATCTAATTTTAAAATGGAGCCCCTAAAGTAAGTATTTATCAAAAATTAACGTTATTATTTTTCTTATTATTCTACGTTACCACTAATATGTTCTTTCCAATGTGCATGAGTCCATCATTATCAATTCTATGGATAAATCAATTATACTATTACAAGACCCTTCAAATTAATGACAGATGATACATGATGCGATGTGTACAATATGGACGTGTGTACAATATGGTCGTGTGTGCAATATGGTCGTGTGTGCAATATTGTCGGGTGTACAATATGGTTGCGTGTGCAATATTGTCGTGTGTGCAATGCGTTGTGTGCAATATGGTTGTATGTACAATGCGTTGTGCGCAATATTGTCGTGTGTGCAATGCGTTGTGTGCAATATGATCGTGTATGCAATTCGTTGTGCGCAATATTATCGTATGTGCAATAGTGTCGTGTGTGCATTATGGTCGTGTGTGCAATATGCTATGTGCAAACGAAGCTGTAGGCAATCAAGAATGTAAGGAAAATACATACCTCAAAAATACATACATTTTTTAAAAGCAGTATTTATATTGCTTCTTAGAACTTATCTGCAAAATAATAGACACAAACATGAGTCACTTGCACTCCGAAACAAATTATCACGAACTGTCAAACTCACCGCAAAACATCATTGACTACCAATCGGACATGTGAAAAAAAATGCAAGCATACTATCTCGCTCACTCTTTCGTTTTCTACTTTCTTTTCACGTTATGCATATACATCACTGCGAGGGCTGTGGAATCTTAAATTTGATAGAGACTTTTTAATAATCTATCTCAGAATCGTCTATCTAACTCAGAATCGTGACGTTAGAGACTGTAGTTAGAGATACATTTCCCAATTTTTCACGAAACATATTATATTCTACCCGTCAATAATCTCTCATTGAGCCATACAGACCCTTCTCGTTCTGATGATCCGCTGTGTCGATAAGATTAATAATGATAAATATGCAATCATCAAAAAGGACATATTAGCAGTAATCCAGATTATAATTCGAAGCACAACATGTTACGAAATATATATTTATATCTTATTATTTTAGATTATTACTAAATATCCGTTTCGATGCATGCATATTTATCATATTAGATCTTATCAACCCTGCGAATAAATCAGGTCAATAAATCAGGGCCACTATTAAACCCAGCGAATTGACGGACAGTGTACATTGGACTAACTTGACTCAGTAGCGCCTCTCGCGACAAAAATTACAAAGGCGACGACGATAAATGACAATGATTACGCTCCTTAAAGTAAAAATTTCCAAATCGGACTTTGCGTAGCAATATCTCTACTCATAGGGCATGTAGCAGAGAAATAAAAATACTTTTATTGCACAAGTTGAACTCAAATTACCGATCAAGCCTACTTAGAACTTGTTCTGTTTAATCATTATTGAATCGTTATTGTTCTGTTTAGCCGATAATTTCGGGTGCTCGCATCTCGCCGACTCACATAAAGTCACACGATAGTGTTCTCAATTGATTTGACACCCGAGACACTACCATGTCTCCTGATTATATACATACATATTGTAAAAATTGAAGTACGAGGACGGTTTGAAAAGTCCGTGTAAAGTCAGAAAAATAGCATCACGTGTGTGTATCGAGGTTATTTTCAGTTAGTAGCATTTCTTGGAAGAACACACACCAAATTTCAGCCAGATTGATCTATTTCTCTGTATTTGGCGTTCATTTGAATCGAGGAAGTCGAATGATTTCTAAAAAATGGATGAAAGAGAATTTCGTGTTATGATCAAGCATTACTTTATGAAAGACAAATCGCCTCAGAAGACTAAAAAGAAACTTGATAAACATTATGGTGAATCTGCACCTTTGATTAGAACAGTTTATAAATGGTTTCAAACGTTTCGGAGTGACCATATGAGTACAAGTGACGCTAAACGTTCTGGACGCCCTGGTTGAGGCTATTATTCCAGAAATCATTGATAAAATCCATGATATAGTAATGGATAATAGAAGAATCAAGGTGTGAAAGTACCTAGTGCTGTGGGCATCTCGAGTGAACGGGTACATAATATTTTGCATCAACATTTAGGTATGAAAAAGTTATCTGCAAGATAGGTGCTGCGATTGTTTACAATTGATCAAAAATGAAATCGTGTGAAGCGTTCTAAGAAATGTTTGCTGTTCCAACGGAATCCACAGGACTTTAGGCGTCGTTTCGTTACTGTGAACATGAAACATGGATATACCACTGCACGTCTGAGACCAAAGAACAGTCTAAACAATGGGTTGCCAGCGAGAAGTCTGCCAAAGAAGACGAAGACCATTCCTTCAGCCGGGAAGATTGGCGACTGTTTTTTGGGAACAATATTCATCGATTATATGAAAAAGGGTAAAATTATTACAGGTGAATATTATTCATCGTTATTGAATTGTTTGAAAACCGAGTTGCAAGAAAAACATCCACAATTGAATCACAAGAAAGTCCTTTTCCATCACGACAATGCACTAGCTCACTCTTCCGGAGTTGTGGCCGCAAAATTGATAGAGTTACGGTTCAAACTCGTTCCGTATTCTCCCTATTCTCCAGATTTGGCTCCCTCGGACTATTACTTATTCCCCAATGCGAAGAAATGGCTAGCGGGAAGAAGATTTGAGTCAAACGAGGAGGTGATTGCGGAAACGAATGTCTATTTTGCACAGTTGGACCAATCATATTATTGCGGCCGTGCGGTGTTCCGCTCAGCGCTACCTCCAAGGAATCAATCAATATTAATCAATGAGAGTTTTAAGTAAGGATCGGCCCTTGGCAACGCGTCATTCTCTGGTTGTTTTAGTAATTTTCACGGCCAGATTCTGCGGTGGACGTGTTTCTGTGCCGGTGTATCGTTGGCTTAATAAAGAGCGTGTTTTTCTTAAAATAGTGTTCTCCTTTCCGGAAGTGCTCCACCGAGTACCGCGATCGCTAGAAGCAACGCCGCGAACGCGACAATATTATTCGAAAGAGATCAACAAATGGGAGCAGCATTGGACGAAGTGTATAAGCCTTCGTATATGGCATCCTAGATCAGCACAAAGTGAGAAAACGGGACAAAGTATTCTCAGTCTCCGCCAAACATACTTGACTCTCGCTTCCCTCGAGACAGAGTATTCTCAGTCTCAACGCTTCCTTAACAACGTTACGAGCAAACCGGGACGGAGTTTTTTCAATCCTCGACAAGCATACTTATCACTCGTTCCTGTCTATCTTCCAGTCCGAAACGGAGCATTCTCAGTCTCATCTATCTCGCCAATACACGAGCACACGGGACGGAATATTCTCGGTCCTTGACAAGCATACTTGTCTCTCGTGCAAAATTCACGAAACGGAGCGAGCATTCTCGCTCCTAACATTCGAATACCCACCGACCGCGCGGAAATATCGAGTAACGCGGCACGCACTGTCGAGGCTAACGCCGAATCACCATTCGACCAATCGCACGCCAGCGCGGCCCGTAGGCCCCGACACGAGCCAATCTCTTGCCCCGACGCACGCGTCGCGCACTCCGTACACATCACGCACATCTTGTGCGCACCAAGGACTTCGCGGCCAACCATACATCATACTAGTCAGCAAACGCGCCCAGGCGACCCCGCCCCGCTGTGTATCCACCTGATTTGATACAAATAAATATCCTTTTTATCAAACAACTGAGTTATACATTGTTATTAATTACCGAACCCGGCAACCGACGAGCACGTCCGCGCACCCGAACTCGAACGTAGGCGAGGACGGACCGTTATGGCGGTCCGTATAAATCTTTTTCAACGTAGTCTCCTTTAAAAGGAGACTATGTTGAAAAAGGTTTATTCTGAAAAATTAAATAGTTTTCATTTTACACGGACTTTTCAAATCACCTTTGTATTATTATTTTGTAAAATCTTTAGAAGCATATTTTACATATTTACAAAGAAATATGTACAAATTTAATATATATAAATAATATAAATAATAAATTATATAAACGAAAATACGAATTGAAGTTTATACAAAAATGAATGAATTTCTAAATACAACATGTTTTATTTAAAAATGTCTAATCGGAAGTACATTTATATTATTTTATAATATAATGACTTATTATATTTAAGACATAATGTTTATGTCTTTCAAATATCCTTTTTTAGATATATTAAATGAATATATAGTTTTGAATTGAATTAGTATAATTTTATTATTTAATCTATTACTGTAATTAATATTATTTAATGATTTTTAAGGTTTGCAAAAATGACTATGTCATTGTTGACTTAAAAAATGAAGCTGAAGGACTTGAGACGAGTATACATTGGCATGGAATCTTTCAAAATGGATATCAATATTATGATGGTGTACCATATTTGACGCAATGTCCAATTTTATCAGCAAATACATTCAGGTATATAATATATAATAATACAAGAAAGTGTAAAAAAATACTGTAGGATTAATTAAGCGTAAGAAAGTGAGAAATGGGTTATCGAAAGTAGGAAGAGCCGTTGCAGTCATGCAGACTGAGGTACAGATATCTACTTAGATCGTTGATCTGTAGCTTCGACGAATGGAAAAATTGTTCGGCAGAATATTCAGTTTCAGATATTTTACCCTTATCAAAATGTTATCTGTTGCTTTCCGAATATTTAGAGGAAAAGATTAATTGAACCTTCAAATGATCCCACTTTCATGTGTAATATTTGTATTTTATTTACTTAATATATATTGGGTCTATACATAATTCCGTAGCGAAATTCCGACAGATGTCGTTCGCAGTTGTTTTTTCGCTCGTACATGTGTCAAACATATGAAGTGTCGTACATTAAGTGAAAGCTGAAATTTGTGCCGACATTTTAAGAAAGTATTCATCGAGATTCGTGACGTATACGAAGTTTAATTATATTTTGAATTATATTTTGAATGGAAAGAAAAAATGTGTATTTCGGTGTATTTCGCTTTTTTATTTCCGAAAAGGCAAAAATGCGTCGCAAATTCACAAAAAGATATGCGTCGTGTATGGAGAGAATGCCGTAAGCGAAAGTGTGTGTGGAAATGGTTTGCGAAATTTCGTTGCGGAGATTTTGATCTCCAAAATACTCCTCGCTCTGGCCAGTCACTACTGATGTCGATCAAATCAAGGCTTTAATCGACTTCAACCGGCATTTGACGACTACAGAGATTGGACATAATCTCAACATTGATCAATCAACTGTTTCGAGACATTTACGAAAGCTTGGGATGGTAAATAAGCTTGATGTTTGGGTGCCGTACGAACTGAGCGAAAAGAATTTAATGGACCGAATTTCGCTGCTTAAACGCCATCAAAACGAACCATTTTTAAAGCGGATGATCATTGGCGATGAAAAGTGGATTGTCTACAACAATGTCAGTCGAAAAAGATCATGGTCGAAGCGCTCAGAGGCTGCTCAATCATGATCGAAGCCGCAAAGGCTGGATTACACCTGAAGAATGCTCAGTATCTGGTGGGATTGGAAAGGAATCGTCTATTATGAACTGCTGCCACCCAACAAAACGATTGATTCGACCAAGTACTGCTCACAACTGGTCAAATTAAAGCGAGCAATCGATCAGAAATGGCCCGAATTGGCAAACAGAAAGGCGTTGTGTTCCACCAGGACAACGCTAGACCATACGTTTCTCTGATGACCCGGCAAAAATTATTGTGGTTTGGATGGGATGTTTTAGTGCACCCATCGTATAATCCGGACCTTTAGACTATCACTTATTCCGGACGCTACAGAACAATTTGAATAACAAAACCTTTAATTCCCTGGATGTTCTTAAAAATCACTTGGATGACTTCTTTGCTCAAAAATCTCAGGACTTCTATGAAAGAGGGATAATGAAGCTTGTGGAGAGATAGTCATTGAACAGAATGGAACATATTTAGTTGATTAAAATCACTTTTTTTACTAAATATTTTGCGTTTGAAATTTTTCGATTTTCGCTACGAAATTATGCATAGACTCAATATATATATAAGAGACTTATATATATATATATATATATATATATATATATATATAAGAGTATCCCAAAACTCCCGCATTTAGAATACATTTAGAGAATACACATGATTTTTTTATGCTAAAAGAAACAACTTTTTCCTTTAGTAAAATTATGTGCAATGAGTAGTTTTTACAGTAAATCAAATTAAAAGTGACGAATGAGCGCGCATAAGTAGTATGTGGGCTGCTATGGGACGTCAAAACAAATTCCCACCACTTTCCCATTGGAGCCAGGGGCGTGGCCTCCAGCTGTCAAGATTGGACCTCCACGTGGAAATGGAGCGTTCTGATTGGCTGAGGGGCGTGGCTGGAGATAATTAAGTATTAGTAGTGGGGTGTTCTGATTGGATTCTCCCATAGTTGCCCAGGCGTGTGATTGGATACTCCCAAAGCTGCCCGGAGTGTGATTACTTGTCGAAATGCTGAACGAAAAGGTAGGAGGAGGGGGTGAAAGTGTCTGGGACCATTCGGGGCCCAACAAAATGTCGTGTGCAAAGATGGCGAACACCTGAGGAGAATGTTCCGGGGCCTGATCGGGGGTGCGATAAAATGACGACAAGAAGGATGACGGGGTGTTGAAGGGGATATACCTGACCAGCGGAGAATAGAATGCGATTTTTATGGTACGGTAAATTGAATGGGGCGAAGAAAGGAAACCGATTCTTTGTATATGAGGGAAGTAAATCGGGTTTTTCTCAAGAGGATTCTCGATGCCTAATAACTAGTGAAATCATTAAGAATTTGTTCCGGGACTGATTGGGGTCTGATAAAATGGCGACTGCGAAGATGATAGGCGTCTGAAGGAATATACTGATGAGAATGGAATGTGAACTTTATGGATACATAGCTTGGATCGAAGAAAGAAAACTGATTCTTTGCATATATGAGATACAAATTACGTTTTTCTTAAGACGAAAGGTTTTTCCAGATCTAATAGCTAATGAAACTATTAAAATTTGTTCCGGGGCTGCTCGTGGGTCCGAGAAAATGACGCCAGCGATAAGAAGGACGAACGTCTGAAGGAAATATGCTTGACCCCGTTCTAATGAAAAAAGATTTTTGCGATACGATACGCAGAACGTCCCGAAGGTAGGAATTTATTACTTTGCATATATAGAATGTAAATCAAGTTTTTCTTAAGACGAAAGATTTCTCGACGCCTAATAGTTAGTGAAACTTAAAAATTTGTTTCGAGACCGCAGGATTCGATAAAGCGATATCTGCGACAAGAAAGATGAGGGACATCTGAAAAGAATATACTTGACCTGACGAGAATGGAATGCGATGGAAAACAGGAACGAACAGATTCACACTAGATGTTTTTCTAACGAACTCGGAGTTATATGAAGCTCTTATTTTATAACAAACGCAATGTCTGAAAAATTTTTTAAATATTTCTAGCTCGAAGTAACGTAGCGCATTAATTTTAGATTGGAGTAAAAAGAAAATAATACGGACAAAGACTGGAATTTAAGTTATAAAATCATTAAGTTTATTGTTATCGTTGTACATATTATATCAATTCATAAATATCAATTCATAAGAGTTACAAATTACGATTTGAGAAAATAATAGAAGAATTTCATTAAATCTCAGAGAAATTAATTCCATAAATATTATATCGAAATACATATCCAGAAATGTTAAATCGTTTATTTGCGTACGTACATTGCGCGCGATTTCGTGATAATTTCCTTTCAATTTCATTTCCTTTCCCTGAGTTTTACAATATCACTATTTATGTAACTTTTTGGAAGGTTTAATTCTATTTCTTTTATAAGATATTGCGTGCATTTGTTAATATTATCGGTCACGTTTTGTAAATGTTTTAAGTGCGCATTTGTTCGCTGTCTTAATATTCTAAAATAGTGAAAAAGCGAAAAAATGGCACTCTTTGAAGAATTAAGAAAATTTTTTATCGTGTGCGCTGTCGCGAACACCAAGAACGCAATCGCGCCCACCGCTGACGAAGCGAATTGCGGCAAGCGTTCGATCCGACTATTATTACTTTTGTTAATCGATACTGAGTGCTAAACTGCAATCGTGCATTTATTTTGTAACCGTTCCACATAAAGTAATTGCCAATCGGGTTGTGCAGTCCTTACGCGGAAAGCTGCCGCGCAATCCCGAAATATACCGCGAACACTGACGAACATTTTGACTACGTTACAAGGACTGGCCACCTGGAACAGGATAAAAACGGTAGACCGATGCTAGGAGCGGGACTCGTTGAGATTTTGTCTTGCCGTCACGTCTGTCGCGGTCCGAATTAATAAGGACAAAGTATATTATTTAATAAAATTTATTGAAAAGAAAAACAAGTGTTAGTGTTTTTAAACGCCGACTCTCTGATCGATCCTCCTTGTGCGACCCGCACAATATAAACTGGTGGCAGTGGTGGGATCGTTTCGGAGAAATAGCAGCACCTGTGATCGGGAAACGGCAAACAACCAGCTATAAGAAGAAAGCCGAAACGGAAGCTGACATCTCAGCGGTGAGAGAGAGAGCGACAACGCCAAGCATATCAACAATACCGGAAAAGCAGCGATCTACCGCAATAGCCAGCGCTATGTCCCCATGCGAATTGCGGTCGTAACATAAGTTATAGAAAATTAAGGCGAATGCATTAGATATCGAGAGAAACGACTAGGTAGATGTCGGACGAGGAAGTTAACCAAACTCCCGCCGAAAGAAACACGTGGCTATACCGCGAGTCAGCCAAGCGCTTAGCCTGAGCCCCCCTGAGCCTCGAGCAGACGGAAAATTCACGCGACCCGCGCGATAATGTACGCAGCGATTTAAGTAATTATTATTCCGACAATAGTCTGGCGAGTCAACCGGAACTACATCCGAATATTGTAATCGAACGCGTGTTTTCGCTCAGCGATATAGACACTAGTCTATTACCGAGTAGTGACGACGCTCTACCGACGCGAGATCTGACAATAGTCACGGACGCAAGTAATCCTAGTCGCAGAGAATTTTCATTGACGTCTTACGATAGCGTATTCGATCCAATCGAATTCCACACCGTCTCACGAAACACAAATCCAGCGGAAATGGCAAATCAGCCCTCAGACACATCATTAAACCGATCGCGAAAGAGCAACAAGTAATAAGCAGAGAATTGGAAGATGAAATAAAAAGAATGAAAACCACTCTAAGTCAGTCGCATTGGAAATCCGATCCGGCAGAAACATGCATTGCATGACACGCGAGATATAATGTTGACCGAGTTACTAGAAGGCATGTGAGCGTTACAGGGCTGCTTAAGCCAAGTAGAAGCCGCCAATTACGGTCGGAGTGCAGAAAAAGACGAACCGATAGAAATGATATACGGGCGTACAATGGACGACGTCCGAAATTCGTTTATCGAGATCCCGCAAATGTGTTTATAAGGCTAAAAGAAGCGCGTGATATGATCCCGGAGATGGACGGATCGTCGCGGAACCAAGTCCAAAAATTTTTAAACGCGAGCACTTACGCGATGAGCGAAATAAATCTTGCTGACGAAAAATCATTATTAAAAGCGATCCTGTGCACGAAGCTAACGGGGAAAGCCATGCACGATTTCCAAACGAGAGACATACGCACGTTCGCGCAATTGAAGCGAGAAATCAAGATGTGTTATTTGGTAAAGCGTAGCACCACGCACATTCAGCGAGAGTTTAACATAACCCGCCAAAAACTCGGAGAATACTCCGCGTTGACAAACTAGCGATGGAACTCTATCAATCTATGGTAAAAGGCGAGCACATCGCTGAGCAACGGAAGGCAATCTTAGATATGATTCAGGAATTAGCCCTAGAAAATTTCCAACTAGGATTACGTGACAAAATACAAACAATAGTACATTTATACGGAAGGAATTATACGAATTTAAATAACAACCGCGATTCTAGCAACAGCCGAAGAAAAATTAAAAGGTAGCCAATCTACCAAGGTTTACAATAATGAGAAAGCAAGAGGCAATCAAGAACAGAATAGAAACCGCAATCAAAAATTGGAGTGCCACAAATGCAGTAGACTAGGACATCTGGCGCGTGATTGTCGTTCAAGCCGATACACAAACAGATATCCAAACAGCTATTGCGAGCCGAAAGACCAGCGAACGTAAATAATATCGAGAAATACTGCTCGTATGTAAAAAGGCAGGCCATAAGCGCGACGAGTATTGGTCACTGAACGGCCGCCCGCGAAAAGAATAGCCGAGAGAACGGACGAGACAGGATAACGAAAAAGGGCGACATAAATATCGTCATAATAATGAAAAAGAATAAGCAGCGAAGGGAGAGCGATGACCTGTCGTTCACACAAGCAGCGGCGATGACGAAGAAGAAAAGAAACTGAGAACAAAGATAACGCGAGCGATACGCGAGCATCAAGTGACACAGATGAATACGCCTCACACAAACGCCACGTTAGATTTGATTGCTTTGCCAATGCGAGAAACGAAAAAGGGAAAAATGAGCTTCCTCCTAGATACAGGCGCCACCCTAACATTAATAAAAATACGAAATCTAAAGGGAAACACACTAATGCGCGAGGAGCGGTTAGTTCTAACCGGAGTTACGCCACAAGATACACATACTCGGAAAGATAAGAGCAACGATAACGCTAGGAGATCGAGAGATACGACATACTATGTATGTGGTGAGAGATGATTTCCCAATAAATTATGAGGGAATATTGGGACTAGATTTTTTAAATAAACAGCAAGCAAAATGCGATCACGGGAAAAAACAAGTCCGTATTGGTAACGCAACCTTCAAACTCTATAAGAAAACCATGCTAACGCCTCGCAGCGAAACCATAATCCAGGCAGTAACCGATCGAAATAGCATTGGAATAGTAAACGCAGCCGAAACTAAACCCGGAATTTTCATAGGAAATTGGTCGTATCAGAAGAAAACGTACCAATAGTGTAATAAATACCACGGGAGAATCCGTAAAGATAACAATGCCTCTCGTCACGGTGGACGAGATAAAGACAAGAGACGCCGCACACATGCATACCGTGGAGGTGTCAAGTAACAACACGAGCGACGAATCCATTCAGACTCGTGAAGAAAAATTGCACAGACAATTGCGACCCGAGCATTTAAATGATGAGGAAAAGAAGGCCTTACTAGATTTGTGAAGATTTTTGTGATATCTTCCACCTAGAAAGCGACCGCTTATCGCACACTAACGCCGTAGCACACGAAATTAATACACAAATAGATAGCGCGCCGGTGAATGTTTGTATAGATTGCCGGAGAAGCACAAGGCAGAAGTAAATAAACAGATAGCAAAAATGCTGGATGACGAGATAATCCGCTTCAGCACGAGTCAGTGGAACGCGTAGTATTTATACATCTTACTAGTACCGAAGAAATTAGATGCATCTGGAGAACGAAAATTACGAATTGTAGATTTTCGGAAACTAAACAACTTAACAATTGGTGATTCTTTCTCGCTCCTGAATATCCGACATATTAGACCAACTAGGAAAGGCGAAATTTTACAACGTTGGATTTAGCTTGGATCAGGATATCAAATTCTCATGCAGGAGGAACACAAACAAAAAACAACGTTTTCCACACCATACGGACATTACGAATTTAATAGAATGCCCTTTGGATTAAAAAATGCGTCTGCAACATTTCAGAGATTTATGAATTCCGTGCTAATCGGACTACAAGGCCTCAAATGCCTATCTAGATAACATCGTAATATACGGACTAAATTTAAAAGAACATAACAAAAGACTAATTAAAGTATTCAAAAAACTAAGAGATTACAATTTGAAACTACAACCGAATAAATATGAGTTTTTAAAAAAGGAGGTGACATACCTAGGTCACATTATTTCTGAAAACGGTATAATCCATCCGGATCCATCGAAATAACAGCCGTGACAAACTTTCCAGTATCTAAAAAGGTAAAAGACATACAATCCTTCATAGGATTAGCCGGTTATTATAGAAGATTCATCGAGAATTTTTCGAAGATAATGATGCCACTGACAAAATTAACAAAAAAAAAGACGAAAAATTCGCTTAGACAGCGAAGCAACAAAACGCATTGGAAACAGTAAAGGAAAAACTAACGACCGCATCAGTTCTAGCCTACCCTGACTTCACTAAACAATTTATAGTAATGACAGACGCATTCGGTTGCGCCATCGGAGCGGTATTGTCGCAAGGGCCAGTAGGCCAAGACCGATCAATTGCCTACGCGAGCAGAATTCTGAATAAAGCGGAATAGAACGAAATAATACAACAGAGAAAGAATTGCTAGTATGGGCCGTCAAACATTTTCGACCGTACCTGTATGGAACAAAATTCCAAATAATTACAGATCACAAGCCATTGATCTGGCTATTTAGTATAACAGACCTTGGCTCACGATTAATGGAGATGGAGACTCAAATTAGAAGAATATGACTATGAGGTGATACATAAGGCCGGCAAAGGCAATACAAACGCTGACGCGCTCAGCAGAAACCCGACTGCGCCCGACACATAGATAAACAGCATCGAACGTGACAAGAGCGCGAATATAACAAAAAGAAAAAGGAGCAAATAATGTATGAATATCATAATGCCGTCCTCGGAGGACACTAAGGCGTAACACGTATTGAATACGACTAACGCACACCTGGCACAAACTAACAAGAGACGTGGAAGAATACATCGCCAAATGCGAATATTGCCAAAAAAACAAACTGAGTAGGAAAATCAAAATGCCTCTGGTACTGACCGACGGCGGAAAGACCATTTCAAAAATGCGCCCTAGATATCGTAGGACCACTCACGGTCACCATGAAAAGAAATAAATACCTACTATTAATAAATACCTAATATTCCAGGTCGACTTAACAAAATTTAGTAAAACAATACCGATATCAGACCAGAAAGCAAGCACGAGTGCCAAAGAGTTTACTACAAAAATAATATGCGAATTTGAAATACCGGAGAAAGTATTGACAGATCAAGAAATGAACTTCATCAGTAACATATTCAGGGATGTATGCACCCTTCTAAAAATAACAAAAATAACAAACAACCGCGTATCATTCTGAAAGTAACGGAGCCTTGGAGAGATCGCACAGGACTCGGACCGAATATTTAAGACATTATATAAACGAAGATCAAACTAACTGGAATGAATGGATCCCATACGCGATGTTCACATACAATACGACATCGTATACAGCAACGGGCTACACACCGTTCGAATTGATGATACCGAGCAACATTACCTAGGGCCCTGACAGCCGCCGAAACCATACTACACATATGATAACTACGCGCAAGAACTAAGAGGACGAGCCACACAAAAATTAGCAAAGGAACATATCCATGAAGCAAAAAACAAAAGGCAAAAAATTATGTAGATAAAAATACGAACACTAAAATCTTCAAAGGAGATAAGATCCTTCTGCATGACGAAGCAGTGCGCAGAGGACGATCGAAGAAATTGGAAGCACCATGGATAGATCCATATCAAATAATCGAGAAAATCTTCGATGTTAATTACAAAATTAAACAAAAACGAAAAATTACGAAGGTGCACGCGAACCTCTACTATTCAAACTATTCTATGACTCAAACTATTCATCGAAGACTAAGAAACAATCACGTACGAATAATTATCCGCGAAAAGTGAAAAGCAGAAGCATTTATTAATATATAACAAAGGCAATATAAAATTAGAGTTAATAAAAAGAAGAAATACAGGATTCACCAGTCACGAAGAGGCAGAACGACGACGAACCGTCGCCCGGTGACGACACAAACTCGCACCAGCAGAGGGTCGCGGGGGTAGCGTTCCTCAAGAACGGAAGAGGTGCCTGAAACCTCGCCTGGACGCACCATGCCTGCGAAGGAGCACGGGGGCGGTACTTCTCGGTCCAGACGACCGTGGACGACCACCTGGACATTACCCTAGCCGCCAGCCGTTGTGTCGCCAGGCGGTACGACCGCACACATTCACTATACATAAGAGGGATATATTCCATCACATACAATGCACTGCATGACTCGATAATCCCATTTTTTTCGCTTGCACCGAACGACGCGCAATAGGCCACGGTCGACGGCAGACTGAATAAAATAATTTATTAAACGTACCACACAAAGAATGCACGATTAGGATTCACGGAAAAATAATCTGAATCCTAATCTTGCAGGATCCGCAAAATATTGTTTGGAACGATGGACGCCGACGATCGGAAACTAATAGACGAGCAACTGCAAATCTTACGAACAAACAGCAAGGTACTGCAGCACGCAATAACAAACCGAATAAGGGTAATCAACGCCACAATAGCGCACTTGGACGAATTAGAAAATATGCTAAACTATAAAATCTGATAATGAACGCGACAAAACTAGAGCAACAGTTGGCAAAGTCCACACTACAGGCAAACGTAGACGAACATTTATTAATTCTGACGACCATAATGATCTAATGAAAGACACGGAAAATGTAATAGACTATTTGACATACAGGAAAAATGAAATGATACCGACACGACTATTACCTATCGAACACATAATAACAGTCCTCAGAGAAACGGCTACACAATTAACCACGGGATTACACTTCGCCTTTAAAATCCAGACTGAACACTGGCGGACAATACACACATATATTACTTTTAACGCGTATTCGGATGGACCATATGTATACACGATCCTGCGATTTCCGATTGTAGCATATCCTACATTTAAATTAGTTAAGTCGATACCATTACCGGTACACGATTACGCGAATATATTCGCCTACATAAAAATAAATCATCTTCTGTTAGCTATAGATAAAGAGAATCATCATTACAAATTACTAGAGGAGGTAGAATTAGAACGCTGCATACGAGAAACAAACATATACACATACGAACAGAACTTCGCGACATATTATGCGGAAACAACAGCATCATACAAGATGCAAATACACACACACACACACACACACACACACACACACACACACACGCACGCACGCACGCACGCACGCACGCACGCACGCACGCACGCACGCACGCACGCACGCACGCACGCACGCACGCACGCACGCACGCACGCACGCACGCGCGCGCACACACACACACACACTAGGCAGCTCAATTACTGCGAAAAGAATCATTTTATATCCAACACACCATTGTGGATAGCATTGACGGAGGAGCAAGCGTGGCTCTTCTCTACGGCATATAAACAAGAAATTAGCATTAAGTGAAAGCCAGATAGAAGAAAAAATTATATTAGAAGAAATCGGAAAAATAAAACTAAAAGATAATTGTAAGTTAACCACACCAAATATAATATTGGAAGCACGAAAAATTGAAGGAATAAAATATTTTCCCGTTTACAATATAATGCTAGAAATAAAAAATAAAGATAAGAATAAGAGAGCAGATAGATATACTGATAAGAATAAGATAGCAAAAACCAACACCTTACGACAAATAATTAAAAACTCCATAGATTTAACAAAATTAAGCATAAGCCTAGAAGAAATAAGAGAAACTCTAACGGATAGCGATAACGACCTACTTGAAAATAAATATTTTGTATATCCTATGGGAATAGGCACCTGCGTAGCAATAATAACTGTAATAGGATTGGTGGCATGGTGCATAAATAAATAATAAAAATAAAAATAAAAAGCAAAAGGAAAGCGAGATAGCCACATAGAGGCGTCGCAACGATGTTATATTATATTAGACATAAGCATACGATTATATTATGCTCACGCGACACACATGTAAACTAGTAGATAAGGCCACCTTCCATCAAAAGGGGAGGGAGCGCCTTGTCGCGAGCGCCAAGTAGGAACACACGGAATTCAAAACCCTTCGTGGTTCTCTTCCATCAAAGGGGGCGGGATGTCGCGAACGCCAAGAACGCAATCGCGCCCATCGCTGACGAAGCGGATTGCGGCAAGTATTGCGTGCAATACTTTATCCGACTATTATTACTTTTGTTAATCGATAGTGATCGCTAAACTGCAATTGTGCATTTATTTTGTAACTGCTCCACGTGAAGTAATTGCTAATCGGGTTGCGCAGCCCTTACGCGGAAAGCTGCTGCGCGACTCCAAATATAACGCGAACACTGACGAGCATTTTGACTACGCTGCAAGGATTGGCCGCCTGGAACAAGATAAAAACGGAAGACCGATGCTAGGAGCGAGACTCGTTGAGATTTTGTCTTGCCGTCACGTCTGTCGCGGTCCGAATTAATAAGGACAAAATATATTATTTAATAAAATTTATTGGAAAGGAAAACAAGTGTTAGTGTTTCTAAACGCTGACTCCCTGGTTGATCCTCCTTCGAAACGACCTGCTCAACAGCGCGAATATCAATCCGACGATAAACGCGAGTGCTTATATTTCATTATTAACAAATGAAGAAGAAACAAATTATATCACGTTTGCAAAATTTGTACCAGAATGCTCGAAAACCCTATTGAGCGTTATGTTCAGATTAGGGCATTTCGAGGACAAAAGAATTTTAAATATTGTAAAAGAATATATAATTTATGGCTGGTATGGGGAAGGAAGATGCTGGCGGACATATCGCTTTTTTTATAACATGCACCGGAGGAGGTAAATATTTATTTTTAAGGTAATTGAAATTAGAATATGTAAGTATAAAAAATTCTAATTTAAATATTTTTTAAGCGAGAGATAACATCGCGGTACATGCGTACCAACCACGGGGATTGAGACGCCGAAGACGAGGCGGAACTTTCTATTATTTTACTCACGCCATAAACGAGCGTGAGTAAAATAATAGAAAGTTGATATAATTAAAAATCTAGATTTTTAAATTAAAATATTGAATTTTTAGGACGAGTGCGAATGCGAATAGACGCGCAGCCTGAGGAGGAGGGTATCCCAATGATTGATCTAGTTTTAGGTAAGAAAATAGCAAATATTGCTTTCAAAATTAGCTTACTGAATATCGAATTCAATTAATAAAAGCTTAATTTTGTTTCAGATGCGGAAGAAAATATCGATGATGAGGAGATGGCTAAGCGAAGCCGACACCGAAATTTACACACCGCGTAAGTAAAATGGTGACCCCGGTGAAAATTTCACATATATTGAATTACGGGCGGAAAACTCTCGAAAATTTCAAAAATTTGAAATAGGTAAGGAGGCGACATTCTCGATACGTCCTCTCGCGGAAGATGCTAGCGATATCGTGAGTTATTTAGAAAACGCGTTTCACGAAATCCACGCATATGCGATATGTTTGAGCGGACCGGGCGATTACGTGGGGTTATCTTTCGATTCGATAAATTTAACGCATGGCCCGGCAGGCCTTTCGTTTCGTCCGGCGCGAGACTTGACTCACAAGGACAAGGATATGGAAACTCGTGAATTCGGTAGCGCAAAGCGCCGGGGGTTTCGATATCGCGATGAATTTCACCATACGCGTTTTTAATGTAGCGATACCTTTGGGGCGAGGGGAATCAAATAAATTAACACGAGAAAGCGTCGTGAAACGCTCGATTTTACAAATAAAAAATTCCGACAATCTGTGCCTTCCTCGCTCTCTCATAGCGGCGAAGATTTACTGCGAACGTGGTACTCTGCGCATGGGAGAGTTGCACGACAAGTGGGAATCCGTAAGATATGCGAGTTCTTCACAGCGTGAGTTAACGGTTGAGTTAACGAGGAGCGCGGGTATCGCGATCCCCGACGAAGATTGTGGATATAATGAAATCGAGCGTTTTCAACGGTTTCTCGCAGCGGAAAATATCGCTATAATAATTTATAATTTTAGTAGTTTTGATCGAGGTGAAAAACCGAGATATGACGGTCGCGCATTACTCGCCTTCCTCGGACATGAATCTTCGTATACATTAAATATAATATATTACGAGGATTCGCGTCATTATAATCCTATATTAAATTTAAGAACTGCAGCTGGTTCGCGTGGCGGTTATTGCGAAGCGTGCAACATGGGCTTTCGAAACGATAGGGGACATCGTTGCGCGAAAAAATGTCGTCATTGTCGTGCCTCGCCCCCGTGCGTAAAATGATAGGGAAATAATTAGGTGCGAAGCGTGTAACCGTACGTTTTTCGGTAATTTTTGTTTCGAGCGGAAAAATCATATAACGGGAAATCTCGCGCGAGCATATGTAATTCCGTTAAAATTTATAGCGATTGCGGCCGATATACGCGCAAACACGGTACATAAATGTGATACGATTTTGAAACGCGACAAGATGAGACGCTCGTAGATACCGAAAACGTGAGAATCCATGTACCGACTCTTTGCGTAGCGCAACAAATTTGCGTAGCATGTGCAAACGAAGACGACATGACGATGCGCTGCCGATGATGCGTAATGCGCGAGTTCGTATTCCGTCTCGACCCCGTGAAACAATTTGTCGATTTCGCAACGCGAATGACAAAATGTTTCAAACAAGTTATCTGTATCGCACATAATGCGAAAGCGTTCGACGCGCAATTTATCTTAAAATATTTACTAGAAAATCCGAAGAGCACCCATGAACCGCGCATTATTTTGAACGGAACAAAAATCGTAATGACGGTCGGACATACGAAATTTATTGATAGCATTAATTATATGCCAATGCGTTTATCCGTTTTATCTAAGGCCTTTAGTCTGAGCGATACATCAAATAAAGGCTGTTTTCCGTACTTATTTAATACTATCGATAATCAATCGTATATAGGGTCAATTCCCGACGCTAGATATTATTCTCTCGATCACATGTCGCCGGAAGAACGCGAAAAGTTTCACGCATGGCACGCGGATTCGTGAAAATTATATCTTCGACTTTCAACGCGAAATTATCAAATATTGTCGAAACGACGTAATATTCTTCGACGAGCGTGCATGGTTTTAGAAAAATATTTTTAGAACATGGAACCGTGTGTCCGTTTGAGGAATGTACGACTATTGTTTCTACATGCATGAGAGTTTTTTGTAAAAACTTTTTGCGTGAGGAGGAAATAGAAGTCATTCCGCAGGGCGGTTACAGAAACGTTTACAGACAATCGCAGCTCTGCAGTGGTTGGTGTGGATGGAACGCGAATTCGAACATTCCATTATTCACGCAGGGCGAGAATATAAAGTCGATGGCACGTCCGATGGACATTACGAAACGGTTACGGAAAATGAGTCACGGCGCTGGATGCTACAATTTCACAGTTGTTTCTAGCATGGGTGCCCTTCGTGTTTTAAAGTAAATCGCGATAGTACGCTTTCGTCTGTGAATCGTGGATACGAACGGATGCTCGCGATGTCATGGCGTCTTTGTAAACGTGGTTACCACGTGATGGAGAAATGGGAGTGCTCCTTCGATCGAGAAATTTCGAATAATAGAGAAATGCAGAATTATCTTAAGGATCATCCGTTGGTAAAGAACACTTCTCTCGAGCCTCACGAAGCGTTTTATAGTGAACGTACGGGAAATATCGTCACGTGATACGAAGTTTCAGGTATGGAAAAAATACGTTACGTCGACGTATGTTCTTTGTATCCCTTTGTATTGAAAACTAGCGTTTTCCCGATCGGGCATCCTAAAATTTACGTCGGGCAAGAGTGTTCTTCGTTAATCGGGATATCGCCAAATTATAATTTCAACTCGGTCGAAGGTTTCGTGCGATGTAAAGTACTCCCACTACGTAATCTCTTTCATCCGGTACTACCGTATCGCGTACGAGGTAAATTATTGTTTGCGTTATGTCGGAGTTGTTGCGAAACACGTTCTCACAGGTTGAATGTACTTACAAGAGCCCGGCGGATCGAGAATTCGAGGGTATCTTGTGAATTATGCAAAGCCGTCGAGAAGGATTATCTCGTGACACATGTGAGCGAGATTTGGGAATATAAAGTCGCGCGATACGATAGTGATACTCGTTGACTATGACGATGATGCTAAGGAGCGTTACCTTCGAGAATATGAGGAAACCGAGGATATCATACTCAATAGGCGAAACATCGCACGCCATCCCGGTTTACGTTCGGTCGCTAAGCTTTATTTAAATTCATTTTGGGGAAAATTCGGCCAACGATCCAATTTGCCGAATACTAAAATTGTAAAATCTCATCACCAATTTATGACTTTGCTTACGAGTCCTGAGCACGAGATAACTGATATATTACCCGTACGACGGTAGGTAGTATATGTTTCGTGGCAACTCTGAAAAGAGGCGGTCATACATTTTCCGCTTACGAACATTGTGATCGCGGCATACACAACGACGCAAATGCGATTAAAATTTTGCAATTACTTAGAATTATTGAATAAACGGATTGGATTTTTATATTACGACACGGATTTGTGTATATATATTAGTACCGGCGATTCGAACGAGTATGAACCGCGTACGGGGAATTTCCTGGGCGATATGACGAATTCGAGAGCTACAGTCGCGGTAGCTACATCGAATCGTTCGTTTCCGATGGTCCGAAATTCTATGCGTACATTGTTCGTACTCTGTCAGGGCGCACACACGAAATATGTAAAATTAAGGGTATTACTTTAAATTCACCAAATAGCAGATTAATAAATTTTATCAATATTAAGAATATGTTAATAGAAAAGGAAAAAACAAGACGAGACGAAGTCGATCCATAAATTTACATTTCAGTGCAATTCGACGTTGTTACGCGAGATGAAACAAAGATATGCGCATCGGTAAAATGTAGATTTATTAATAACCGTTATTCGGTTCTATACGGTTATGCACCGGAATAAATTTTCTCGTCTTGATCTTTCTTAAATAATCGAGTTTTCCGCCCCCAGTCAAAGATTGTAAGAAATTTTTGTAAAATATATTTTTCAGAGAACGAGATGTAAAAATAATATAAATATGTACATGTACTAATATTAATTTATATCTTAAGTAAATATTGTAATTTTAAAATTAAGAAATTTTATTTTTATAAAATTGATTTTCGATTTATCTTAAATAAATCTATAAAAATTATGTTTTTTAAAACATGTTTTTTCCCTGTAACTCTTTTTCGCCTTCCTTCCATTTTTAAAAATAAAGTATTTACACGCACAGAAAAATTTGATCTTTAATTTCCTTCCCTCGCATACTCTGTATTTTTTTTATAAAAACGATACCTTTTATATTTTAGAAAAGATAGGAATATATAGAATAAGTTTTAAAAAAGATTTTTCTTTTCATATAAAAATATTTTATATTTAAGAAAAATGATTTTATTTTTAATTTTTTAACGCAAACTATACGGCTAGCTTATAACGATGTTTCGCTGGCGCGAGCATCTCCCAGGATAAGCTTCTTCACACCGCGGGAGTGAGTCATCACGCCTCTGCCTCGCGGGGGAACGCTGACGCGAGCGTATCTTCGCCACGGTGGGCCCCCCCCCCCTCGGACGCGGGGATAAGCTTACAACCACCTCATAACCATCAGCTCTTTATGAAATCGCGCACAGACGCGAATTTCGTAAAATAGATGTACAATGGAAACATCTGTGGATGTCGATCATCATGTGTGGTCCCACAGGATGTGAAAAAACGATCTTTATGAAGAGATTTTTTCATTATTTATCCGAAATGGCCGATGTACGTTAAAAGACTTTTGTTTTATTACGCGGATGATAGGATGCTTATCAATAGCTTCAAACTCGAGATTTCGTTGCGGCGATCGAATTTCACGAGGGATTACCGCGTCCGGAAGATTATTCTGGCGATCCAGCTCGTCCGAAATTGATAATAATTGACGATCTTATGAGGGAATCGTCCTCGAGCGAAGCGATCGTAGATTTGTTTACCAAGGGAAGTCATTATAAGAATCTCAGTGTAAGTCTCATCACACAAAATCTCTTTCATCAAGGGCGTGGACAACGCGAATTATTTTGTGGTTTTAAAAAATCCACGGGATCGCGCGCAAATTCATCATTCATCATTCATCTCGCTCGTCAAGTCTATCCGAACGATCCAAAGTTTCTCGAGGAAGCGTATCACGACGCCACCTCACGGATATTTATTGCTCGATCTAAAACAATCGACTCCGGACGAGTCGTATCGTTTTCGCATCGTGCATATTTCCCAATGATACGGTGAATTACGTAGCGCGCAGATTCTTTTCCGGAAGTTTTATATAAAAGTTTTGTATCGTCCATGCATTCTCTCGCGGCAGTCGCGCAAGTTTCTCGTAATGAAGAAGAGAACGTCGTCGATTAATGCGAGAAAAATCGCGGAATGTTCGATCGGAAAATCGATAAGAAAAATATCTGTTTTCTCGAAGCGCTATGTTATTTGAACAAAACTCAGCGCGCGTCTTTCTTATGCCGGGCGGACGGAAAATTCATTCATTATATCTGTGAGCGTATTTTCAATACTCTCAAGGGTAACGTTCTGCTTGAACGCAGTGAAAAAAATCTTAGCAGATATAAAACAACTTTGCGTCACTTAGCGAGAAAACGTTGTAATTAGAAAAGTAAGAAAAAGCTATTACTACAGCGAAGCGGATTTTTACCGTATTTTATCGGGCCTATACTATCCTTCCTATTTTCAAAAATTATCGAAAGGTAGTTCGAGAGAAAAGAAATCGAGTTATGAAAAGCGCAAAGAAGATGGTCTTGATTTCTATTGATCTCGAAAGAATGCAGCATCGGCTCCAACAACATCCGCATTCGGTAATATGCACGACGGAAAACGCCGTATGACAGAATTCGGAGACGATACATGGAGAAAATTTAAATTCCGTACAAACACCCGGAACGACTTTGTCACGATTCGATTCCGATGAGCAGGATTTTTAATTCACCCACCCCGTGCGATATAAGTGAGAAATGGAAATTGTATAAAAAAGTACTTTGGCGATTTCTCCATTTTGATAAATCGCAAAAGGAAGATTCGACGTGTAACGCTGTCGATGAGAACAATTCAGATACGCGGGAGGGAGACATAGCAGAACCGGTGCGCAAATCATAAACGCCAAGCAATTTTCTCATCTTGACGAGTATGTAAATAATACACAACTCTTTGCGTAAGCGCGAACGGCAAAACGTCGAAAAAATATTAGAAAATGTGCCGAAAAATTTTCGTGCCAAGGCGCGTTTTTGAAACATTTAATTGATAAAGCAGTACCCGCGAGAATTATTTGGGACGAAGAAGGAATCGTGACTATCGAGGGTAACGTTATAAAAGATTCAAATATCACGGAACTGATAAACGATGCGATGCGCGAGAGAAAAATCATGAAAGCAATAGGAAGAAGTCAATTTGCACGAAGACGAGCACCCTGGCTGTACTCGTAGAAAATAAGGAATTGTTAGCAACTACATTTGCCGAGATATTATCGCCACTACGAGTGAGTTCCATTCTGAAAATATCAAGAAAACTTTCAACGACGACGACGTATGAGAAAGGGAAAAAAACGCAAGAGCGAGCGAATTGTGCATTGTTTTATTCACCGCCTTTTCATAAAACCGATATCTCTATACCTATAACCTTCATGAAAGATTCTCCACAGGTGAGAAAGAGATGCTTACTCGATTGGAGTGAATTGAAAAGACCGAGCTTGAAAATTTGTACTACGATCCTGCACATTATGCGGAGTATTTGGCAATGGATAACCTAACGCGTGCAGTTAAACCGAATATCTCACGTAAAGAAGTAGCTCGCTGGCTCGAATCGCAAGACGTACACACTGCACCGCCCCTCGAGGCGAAAATTTCCACGATTACAACATGACGATCTGTGGGAGGCCGATTTGATTGAACTCCGTAGTTTCAAGAGTTATAATGACGGATTTTCTTATCTGCTCGTGATTATCGACGTACTTAGCAAATTCATCTGGGTGGAACCGTTGCGGGATAAAACGAGTAATTGCGTGACAAGGGGCTTCCAAAACATTCTCTCGAGAAGCGATGGACGAGTGCCCGTGTACTTACAAACCGACAAGAGTAAAGAATTTATCGCACGACCGTTGCAAGACTTTCTGAAAGAAAGAGACATACGTTATCGCGTAGTTCGCAATCCAGACATCAAAGCCGCTGTCGTTGAACGCTTCAATAGAACGTTGAAGGAACGAATGTGGCGCTATTTTATGCATAAAAATACGTGGTGTTACATCGATGTGTTGCAAAATATCGTGTGTGTTTACAATCACACCCATCATTCGTCCATCAGGATGCAACTGGCGACCATTACGAGAGAAAATGCATGCGAAAATATAAACGGCGTAGGAGGGGAGAGAAGGGCGCGGCGGTACAGCGAAAGGCTAAATTCGATGTTAAGTTAACGATCTCGTATGTGTCAGTAGAGCGAAAGCCACTTTTGAGAAAGGATACGAAGCGCGGTGAAGCGAGGAGAGTTATTTCAAGTTTGTCGCGTTCATTGGCGAAAATCCCGCGTGTACGAATTGTGCGATTTATCGGGTGAACACATCGATGGGATTTTTTATGAACAAGAATTAGCACAAGTCAATAAAAACTTGGCGGAAGAAGAGTTATCGTCGACCATAAAGAGCAGAGGACGCAGTGTTAATAAACAGCTGTTAGTAGCTGACGAGGATATTCCAGCAAATTCGACAGCTGGATGCCCGCTTCGAGTTTAACTTTTCTCCAAGATGGAGGAGGAACAATTTTTCATAGTTCTTTCGAGCGATAGCAGTAAGAAATATTTTCCGGGAAATACAACCTCTTCTTTCTTTTCATACAATTATCTCACGGTGTATATTTATTTAAAGAATGGGAAGTCGCGCTTAGCGAGATTCAATTTCCCACCAGTCTTTTGATGTAAAAATGATAATAAGATTAGATTTTTCGATTTGAAGAGCGTAAAAGATGAGAAAAATGCTGATAAGTTTATGGTGAAAGAATCACACTTACGGGCAGGTGTTTATGAAACTAAAGAGAAGATTATCTACGCGATTAATAGAGAGTGTAGATACGTCGATTCGCATTTTACTTTCGAACTACAAAAAGGCTGTGGTGGTAATATCCTCATAATCGAATGTGATGAAAACTATACTCTCGTTCATTATATAAATCTGCCAGCTAATATTTTTCAAATATTGGGGAGAATCGACACCAATGATGCCACCCTTTTTTACTATCACAAGTTACCTAATTCCAACGAATTAACTCCGTTTTTCAAACTCGGTTTTTTCGCCGGTGATGGAGATCGTGTTATATCTTCCTGGACTGTAAAATCCTGTAGCCTATGGTGCGGTATCTCTGATAAAATGTACGTTTATTGTGATATTTGTGAGCTTTACATAACCGGTGAAGCCTGCTTCTTCGAATCGTTTCAGTCGATACACCCGGCTGTAATTACACGTATGGGACGAATCTGGTAAAATATTTCTCTGCAATATATTCCATTGCGTCAAACGAAATTCCGTAAAATTGAAATAGATATAAAAGATGTTCGTGGAGAAAAAATACCATTCGAATCCGAAACGCTGATAGCGACATTACACTTT
This sequence comes from Pogonomyrmex barbatus, assembly GCF_055798465.1. Lineage (NCBI taxonomy): Eukaryota > Metazoa > Arthropoda > Insecta > Hymenoptera > Formicidae > Pogonomyrmex > Pogonomyrmex barbatus. The sequence goes on from NW_028297122.1 coordinate 608,499, forward strand.
AGACGTGTCCGTTAATTACTATTTGCGGTGGAAAATCTAGGAGCTTTGAGAAAAAACTAATCACCCCCCATGGAATACGACGAGTATTAAAGGCAGAAAGGTGGAGGTAGGGGAGGAGGAATTCATCGAATTTTCGTCGGTTCATCTTATCAACGTGATCACGGGATCGAAAGTTTCCTCGAAGGATTATTTAGAAGAGCACTTCCTTATCTAAGCAGGAGTGCAAATACGTGCACTCGGGAAAGAAGCTTTACGCACCGGAATTAGTGTGATAGAGGATGTTGAAAATAATACTCCGTTCAAGGAAGCTCTCAAAACGCGACTCAAGGAATCGGGTAGAAATCTCAAGAGAAAAGTCAGAGAAAATGTAAGCGAATTAATGAAGGAGTCGGGATATAAAACATCCGCAAAAATGCGCGTGGCTCAGTTTCCCTTTGGAGAGCATGACGCACGCACCGGTAAATCCGGGAAAAGCTCTGTTCGTAAACGTAGACGAGTCGATAAAAAAAAGAAATCATCGAAAATCAGCGTGAAAAAAATGAATAAAAAATCATTGAAAAGGAAAGCAATGGTGAAAAAAATTAAAAAGCCGGCGAAACATCGAAATAGCGGGAAAAAGTGCACCGTATCTGATATATTCGCTTAACTGACGCGAGTGTGAATAAGTTTGAGAAATATCCTTCCTCCATACTCATTCGAGCGAGTGTTTAAAGAGCGAGCTCGATTTATCGCTTATTCAAACCAGTATCGAGAGTTTACAATGGATTTATTACAAACCGGTAACTTCGCTCGCGGATGACGCCTATAGAATTCGTCGTACCCGGATACGGAGAAGATTATCTAAATCTCACGCATACCATGCTAAGCCTTTGCGTACGAGTGGAAAGTTTACCCGGCCCTGGAACAGCGACAGGAGGAAACAAAATAGGCCCTGTAAATCATCTACTACATTCGATGTTCAACCAGATCGATGTGTACTTCAATCAAAAACTCGTATTACTCCCGAACAACGCCTACACGTACCGCGCGTACATCGAAACATTGTTAAATTATTCTTCACCGGCAAAAACTTCCCATCTGACTTCTTCTCTCTGGGACACGAACAAGCTCGGTCATATGGACGCGTTATTAAAATCGGGAACCCCAAATCAAGCTCTCATAAGACGCGCCCGATAACGTCCAAAGCGTTTAACGGCGATAGAAAGCTAAGTTTATTTAATTTCAAAAATTACGGTATAAATTTCTTCTCGTTATATGCCAATGGCGTGCAAATTCCGAGCAGACTGCTGCAACCAAATTTTTCAAAAGACGAGCTGCTCTACATCGAGGCTTATAACACTCTCTTCTCGGGAACCGGCATCCATTTTCTAAAAAAGGGGAATTTCATAAGCAGAGAAGATTATGCCGATGGATTCATGTTTTTCGTTTTCGATCTCACTCTCAATCTATCGGCAAATTGCACAGGACATTGGAATCTCTAGACATGGAAGTTTACGATTAGAGGTACGATTCGAAAAGGCGATTACAGCAACGATTAATTGTATCCTTTACGCAGAATTCGAAAACATGATGGAAATCGACTCTTCGCGTCAAGTCATTATAGATTTTAGCGGATAAAGACAATGGTGGGAAACCTTCCCCCCCCCCCCCCCACTGTGGTCGCTCCTTATATTTACTCGAACTACAATGGAAAACTTCAGTTTTACTCGACATACGAATTATGCCGCTTCGGAAAAAAGCATATTTTACATCATGAGTATAATCGTCGATATACAAGATTTCCGTGACATCGAGGGAAACTTTATACCGAAGGAAGTTGCGCTCATCGGGGATTAACGAGGCTTTCATAGATCATTGGATTGTGATGCCACCGTATCCGTTCACCGAATTACTCGAAAAATCGAGAAAAGAAAACAACTGACTCTCGCAAAACTTTCACGGTATCGAATGGATTGACGGAACAGCTGATTCCGAACATTTCATGATGGAACTACGTGAAATTGTACGACGAGTGCGTACATATATAGCAAAGGCCGCGAGAAAGTACTTTATTTGCAAAAGACACTCAGTAGAAATGTATATAATCTAGAAGGAATCTCTCCCGCATTCAAAAACCTAGTGGAAGATGAGGAGCATGAATTACGCTGCGGTCATTATGGGTTTCATCGAAATTGTAACAAATTTCGTTGCGCGTTACGCAATGCAAACTGAGGTACTGGATGGAATCGCAAAAAGGCAGCTGTGACTCAAGCAACGATAATTCTTTTACCGATGAAAGCTTCATTGATTCCAATAGAAAGTGAAGTTTTTATGATAAAATGAAATTTTTCGAATCTCCTTACGTGGAGAAGTAAAAGATTGGAAACAGAACAAGAGGAGTGCGAACAAATGAAAGCGGAGAAAGAAGAGCTATCGAAACTCACACATGAAAAAAAGGAAGTTTTTACCGTAAAATTCAAGCAAGAGGAAAAATATAGCGACACCAGAGAAGAAAGAAATAACTGAAATGTTTCCCCTTTCTGTGAGAGATGAATTCGCTCGAAATCTTACGGGCGCTGCTTTATCTCAGTGTCGGACATGCGGGTGTGTATCCTGCCGACAGAATCCCGATGATGTGGGCGAAGTCGACGGCCATCGTCGCGAATACCGATAATGACGATCGGACCTGGACAACTCTAGGTTGCCTTTTACATAGACAAGCATGGAGAAGGCACCTATTTCGATAGCTACGGACTATCTTACTTGGATTTCAGATTCAATCTATGATTTCAACGAAACTACTCAAATTAGATGGAATATCATGCGATTACAGGACACATTTTCTCAGACTTGCGGACAATATTGCTGCGTATTTCTTTATTATTTGTCTCGTGATTATAATCTTAAACAATTTCTCGAAACATTTAGCGAGGATTACAAAGATAATGATAGATTAATTGTACAATTATTTCGTAAAATCTTTCTTTATAGAAAAAGTAAATGCGATAAATCTCATGTAACGTGCTGTCATATATAAATTTGTACTTTTAAGAACAATTAAATATTAAAAAACACTATTATGAAATGATATGTACAATGATGTATTACATATCAATAAACTTAATGATTTTGTAACTTAAATTCCAGTCCTTTTATTTTCTCTCCAACCTAAAATTAATCCTAGCTACATTACTTCAAGCTAGAAATATCTAAAACATTTTGCAGACATTGCACTTGTCATAGGATAAGAGCTTCGTATAACTCCGAGGTCGTTAAAACAGGTCTAAAGCGAACTTTTCCTGTTTCCTCATCGCATTCCATTCTCCGCTGGTCAGGTATATCTCCCTTCAACACCTCGTCATCCTTCTTGTCGTCATTTTATCACACCCCCGATCAGGCCTCGGAACATTCTCCTCAGGTGTCCGCTATCTTTGCACACGCCATTTTGTTCGGACCTCGAACGGCCCCAGACTTCTACTTTCACCTCCTCCCCCTACCTTTTTGTCCAGCCATTTCGATAACCAATCACACCTCGGGCAGTTTTAGGAGCATCCAATCACATGCCTGGATAACTATGAGAGAATCCAAGAAAATCCCACTAATTATCTAATTATTTCCGGCCACGCCCCTGAGCCAATCAGAACGCTCCATTTCCATGTGGAGGCCCAATCTTAACAGTTAGAGGCCACGCCCATGGCGCCAGTGGGAAAATAGTGGCGGTTTGTTTTTACGCTCCATAGTAGCCCACATACTATTCGCGTCTACTATATGTGTAACGGTCAGGACCGGCGCGGCCTAGGACTTAATCTTTGACGACTTCACGTACTGTATTATTTAAAATATAATACTAATTAACAAAATAAGTATTTGTATTCATTTTTTACGTAACGATTCAATAAAAAAATTGTCTGATTTCGTAGCATTACCTCGAAATAAAAATAAATGTAAATTATATGGTGTATGAACTGAGCAGTCTATTATTTTAATTATTTTTTTATTGTCGTATGCGCAATTGCATATGATAATAAAACAATACTGAATTTAACGAATACTTATTAATTACGTGAGTACGTCACATAATTAATCACGAAAAGTAAAAAAATTGATTTTTTTATAATAGTGTCTAAATAATTCGTTAAATTCAATATATTTTTTTGTTATATGCAATTGTGCAGTAATTAAAATAATAGAATGCTCAGTTCATATACCACATTATTTACATTTATTTTTATTATAATATGGTATGAACTGAGCATTCTATTATTTTAATTACTGCGCATATAAATTGCATATAACAATAAAAAAAATACTGAATTTAACGAATTCTTTAGATACTATTATAAAAAAATCAATTTTTTGACTTTTCGTACTCATGTAATTAGTATTCGTTAAATTCAGTATTTTTTTATTGTCATATGCAATTGCGCATATGACAATAAAAAAATAATAAATATAATAAAATAATTAAAATGATAGATGCTCAGTTCATACACCATATAATTTACATTTATTTTTATTTCCAGATAATGCTATGAAATCAGACAATTTTTTTATTGAATCGTTACGTAAAGGATGAAAACAATATTTATTTTGTTAACCTGTATTATATTTTAAACAATATAGTACGTGAAGTTGTCAAAGATTAAGTACCAGGCCGCGCCAGCCTGAAGAACGCGCGCCGGTTCTGACCGCTACGTACATACGCGCGCTCATTCGTCACTTTTAATTTGATTTACTGTAAAAATTACTCGTCGCATGCAATTTTGCTAAAGAAAGTTGGTTTTTTTAGCTTAAAAAATCACGTAGTGTATCCCAAATTCGGGAGTTTTAGGACACCTTGTATATATTGTCGGATATTCGATATTCGATATTCGATTTCAGTCAATTATACAAGGTGTCCCAAAAAAATGGCCAAGCCATCATATGCAGATGAAGTGGACTAAACTGAGTCGAAAAGTCCTGTACTATTTTGCGATTTTCGCAATAAAGGGGATCCTAAAGTGATGGGAATTACCGACACATTACAGTGCACCAAAAAACTTCTTGGCAGATTGCAAAATCCTTTCAGGCAATTAAAATACGCACAAAAAGAATAAGCGGGATCGATTTAACAAGTAAATAAGAAAAAAATTCACGTAATTTTAGCTCGTACAGCTGTTACATCAGATCTTCGTTTCCTTAATACAAAAATTCTAGCTCATATATACAAAATGAATACGTTCCGCACTTTGGACTACATGAATAAACAATACTATATTTTTGGATTTATGATTGAAAGCTTAGAAAAAAAGTTTGAGACTTGAACAGATTGTGTATGATTTTACGCGTATATATATATATATGCTTAACGCAGATATAAAATGATAAGTAAAGCAGTAATTGTAGTTGACAGATCTTGCAATAGATGGCGTTGCAGAGGAAAGACAAACGATCTATGGGATCGATAAAACGTTCAATAAGCTTGTTTGCTAGAATAAAGTGAATTTAATTTTTTATCGAAATTAACTATCCCGCACTTCTTTTTTGTGCTATGTTTCAATTGCACAAAAGGATTTTGTAATCTGTAAAGCCAATTCAAAGATGCTGGCTGTAATGTGTCAATAATCCCGTCAGTATTTTCAATAAAAACAGTCAACATATAATTTGTGTTTTTACTTTAGATAAATATATATATATAGTAATTATATATATATATATATATTATTATATATATATATATTATATATATTATATATATATATATATATATAAAACTACTATATAAATTATTATATATATATTATAATTAAATATATATATATATATAATTACTTTAGATATATATATATATATATATAAATTATATATTAGGTGTACAAAAAAAGTTCTGAACTTTAGATTTTATACAAAAATAACAATTTAAATTTTATATATCTTCCCGCCCTTTTGCGATTTTAAAGCGTTGACATTTGGCCTTATAAAATGTCATACGGTTTGGCGTTTGATGCACATAACCTTAAAAATCAGTAGTGTTCACGATGGTAACAAAAGAGCATATTCGATTTTCCATCCACTTCGCGTTTTATCTGAAGAAAAATGCTGCTGAAGCCACTGCAATGATTTGTGCTGGATATGGAGAGAACGCTGTAAGTCATACTACATGTAAAAGATGGTATCAAAAATTTCGCCAAGGAGATTTCAGTCTTGAAGATGAAGAACCGCTTGCTGGACGCCCTCAAATGATTGAAACGGGCGAATTGCAAGCACTGCTGGATATAAACTCTGCGCAAACTGAAAAGGAGTTTGCAGAACAGCTTGGCATTACGCAGCAAACTATTTCCGTACGTTTACATACGATATGAAAGGATACGTTCAGAAGGAAGGCAGATGGGTTCCGCATGAATTGTCCGAAGACAACAAAAATCGTCGGCGTGACACTGCACTCACTTTGCTTTCAAAGTTCCGGAAAAAAGATTTTCTGCACAAAATTATTATAGGCGATGAAAAGTGGATTCTTTATGATAACCCTAAACGTAGAAAATCATGAGTTTACTCTGGTCAACCTTCGACATCGACGCCAAAGCCCAATATCCACGCTAAGAAGGTTTTGCTCTGTATCTGGTGGCATTGGAAAGGTGTGTTGTATTAGGAGTTGTTACAACCGGGTGAAACAATCACGGCAGACCGCTACCAACAACAATTGACCAATTTGAGCGATGCATTAGAAGAAAAGAGGCCATTTACTGGTCAAGGATGTCGTAAAGTGATCTTGCTTCATGACAATGCTCGACCACATGTTGCGAAAGCGACTCAGGACCATATCTTTGCGTTAGGCTGGGAACTTCTCCCGCACGCGGCGTATAGCCCAGACATGGCACCTTCCGATTACTACCTATTCCGGTCGCTGCAGCATCATTTGGCTGATACACATTTCGTGAGATTTGAAGAGATACGCATTGATGACTTTATCGCTTCGAAGCCGGTGAGCTTCTATTCGTCAAGGAATTCGCAAGTTATCCGAAAGATGGCAAAAGGTCGTTGATGCAAACGGGGAATATTTCGCTAATTAATATTTTTTTGTTTATTTTTAAATAAAGATTGAATTTTACAAAAGAAGGCTCAGACCTTTTTTGTACACCTAATATTTCGATTTCTCTTAATATTGTTATGACTAAGCGCTTGTCGTTATCCACGAAGATCAATTTTAAAAAGAAAAGATCGTTCCCTATCGGAATGTTTCGATGGTCTTGTAACGCGGTCACGTCACTCCACGCTCGGATCGGCTCGTCGGTGTCCGGGTTCGAGAGGAGGAGATACTCAAGCTTACACAGCGAACACAGATTGCAGCGAAAAGATCGTTTATTTAGAGAAAGATAAATACAGAGCAATGCAGGGCCGGGAGATGTCGCAGTGTCGCTGGTAGCAAAGCGGAGACGCAAAGCGGAGACGCAAAGCGGAGACGCAAAGCGGAGACGCAAAGCGGTTGGTGTAAGGCGGGCGAGAAGCGCAAGACAGGTGCAGCGTGCGGTCGACAACGGATTATTTACACGTGACTACGGTGCGGTTACAACTAAAGAATTTAGAGCTACCGGCTTATGACTAGTGGACTTAATCTCTATCGCATGCACTTACAAACTAATGTCAGGTTGGACGGCTAGGTATTGCGGGCAGAGCCGAATGTTACGTCAAGCCCTGCCTTAGCAACGCAAACTGGCGAAACCCAATGGAGCTGAGCGAAACCTCAGCCCGCGGAGTGGTGACAAGAGTCGGCGAAACCCGACACAGCTAAGCGAAATCTTAGCCCGAGAAGTGATGACAGGAGTCGGCGAAACCCGGCAGAGCTAAGCGAAACCTTAGTCCGAGGAGTGATGACAGGAGTCGGCGAAACCCGACAGAGCGGAGTGAAACCTCAGCCCAAAGATAGAGAAAACCGGTGAAACCTTGGCTCCGAGAGGTAGTAGGTACTAGTCGGTGTCAGGAGTCGGATCGCAGGATGGGATCTGGTCTTGATGTCTCGGCCGGCCGGGCTTATATACCCGGTCGGCGTTCCCCACTGTGCGCCGTCGGTCCGGCGATGGGGAGTCGGTATCGCGTGGGGCACTATGAGAGAGATAGCGCGAGCGAGACGGCGCGTGCAGTGTACAGGCAAGCGAGTGAAATAGCGCGAGCGGTGTGCGTGCAAGCAGGATAGATAGCGCAGGATAAATAAGCCAAGTATACCTATATATATATATATATATATATATATATACACCTAATATATATATATATATTAGGTATATGTATGTATATATATATATATATATATATTAGGTGTACAAAAAAGGTCTGAGCCTTCTTTTGTAAAATTCAATCTTTATTTAAAAATAAACAAAAAAATATTAATTAGCGAAATATTCTCCGTTTGCATCAACGACCTTTTGCCATCTTTCGGGTAGCTTGCGAATTCCTTGACGAATAGAAGCTCACCGGCTTCGAAGCGATAAAGTCATCAATGCGTATCTCTTCAAATCTCACGAAATGTGTATCAGCCAAATGATGCTGCAGCGACCGGAATAGGTAGATCGGAAGGCGCCATGTCTGGGCTATACGTCGCGTGCGGGAGAAGTTCCCAGCCTAACGCAAAGATATGGTCCTGAGTCGCTTTCGCAACATGTGGTCGAGCATTGTCATGAAGCAAGATCACTTTACGACATCCTTGACCAGTAAATGGCCTCTTTTCTTCTAATGCATCGCTCAAATTGGTCAATTGTTGTTGGTAGCGGTCTGCCGTGATTGTTTCACCCGGTTGTAACAACTCCTAATACTTCAATTTGCGCAGAATTTATATCCAGCAGTGCTTGCAATTCGTCCATTTCAATCTTTTGAGGGCGTCCAGCACGCGGTTCATCTTCAAGACTGAAATCCCCTTGGCGAAATTTTTGATACCATCTTTTACATGTAGTATGACTTACAGCGTTCTCTCCATATGCAGCATAAATCATTGCAGTGGCTTCAGCAGCATTTTTCTTCAGATGAAACGCGAAGTGGATGGAAAATCGAATATGCTCTTTTGTTATTGCCATCGTGAACACTACTGATTTTTGAGGTTATGCGCATCAAACGCCAAACCGTATGGCATTTTAGAAGGCCAAATGTCAACGCTTTAAAACCGCAAAAGGGCGGGAAGATATATAAAATTTAAATTGTTATTTCGGTTGTATGAAATCTAAAGCTCAGAACTTTTTTGTACACCTAATATATATATATATATATATATATTATATATAAATATATATATATATATATATATTTATTCTACAAGTAAGACTCTGCTGTTACATCCTTGATGACATGTTGTTGTTGTTGTTTGGCGTTCTTCGGTTTTGACAGAGCTGCAAAGAAATCGCGATTATTTCTTATTCTTGTTTCTTAAGTTAATAAAGTTCACTCTCTCTTTGATAAACGATCTTATTTTGCGAGTGCGACATTGTGCAAGTGCCGAATGGTTGTGCGAGTGCCTGCTGTGAGCGTGACATTTTGGAGGCTCGTCAGGGATTGAACGGATTGAACGGATTGAACAAATCGGACGGCTGCTGGTACGAATGACTGCGAAAGTGTCGATCATTCTCTTGACGGAAGAGCGAGCCGAGTGACGACTCGATATCGATGCCAAATGCTAGGTCAGTCGTTAATTAATTTTTTTTGCGTTCATAATATAATCTTTTTTTAATTTGCATTTGCACAGTTTCAAGTTTAAGTAAATTCTGTTATGACTTTTTAACGCGGATTGATTTGGACGAACGTACATATGTTTTTCGTGTTCATTTCACACGATCTCCGATGTTTCGGTTTTAGATGAGAAGGTAATTCAGTAATTTAGAGTGTTAAATATTCGAAATTTTTCAAAGTTTTTTTTGGGTATTCGGAAAGTCCTATCTATTTAGACGAGTTTCGTTTAGAGTTAGTTCTGTTACAGGAAAGCGATCTTGATTAAGCCGTGGTTTTCATCAGAGCCTGTGGGGAATTGATTGTTCTTTCCGCCCGAAGAAAGAGAAACGTTGAATTAAAAAAACATATTTTCATTCTATTGAGAAGTTACTGCTTTTGTTTTTGTTTTCTATTAAGTTTTCGGAAGATGATTTGTGTGAGGAAATGGGGAGTAAAATCTTTTCGATCTGTCCGACCATCAGGCTAATTTTATTTTTTTTAAAGAAGATTGCTTTGCCCGTAGTTTTCGACCGTGGTTTTCCCGCTGAACCATAGGGCGAATGCCGAGACAGAGATTTGTGGTTTCCATAAAGGCGTAGAGTCCACTAAAGCAAATCCTTCCCTCCCTCCCATATCCGAAGATTCAAGAAAGAAGAATGCAAGGCTCAAAATTGAATAGAAAATAAAAAAGACGGAATAGTTCTCCGCAGCGACTCATTACTTCCAAAAGGATGAAAGATTGGGACCTGAAATACGGCGCTCGGTAACCTGTAACAGCCGCTTGAGGTAAAGCAAAGAGCTATAGGATGCCCTGGCGTCTTCGCCGAGGAAGAGGAAACCTCACAAGCGGAGAAGTTCTCTGGAATTATCGGAACGATAATTTTTAAGAGGAAGAGAGGGGAGCAATGTTACGACTGAGCGGTGCTCCACTCATCGTTGCCCCCAAAGATCGATTTTAGAAAGAGAAGATCATTCCCTATCGATGTGATGCAACGTGATGAATGTTTCGGTGGTCTTGACGACATATTGTGGTTTGGCGTTTTTCGGTTTTGACAGAGTTGCAGAGCAGTCACGATAATTTCCTATTCCTGTTTCTAAAATTAATGAAGTTTACTTTTTCTTTGATAAACGGTCTTACTTATTTCGTCACTCGCCACGAGATTGTGCGAGTGCCGGCCGTGAGCGCGACAATATGTAAACAGATCGATATATCAGATCGAATATATGTTTGTCAAGGTGTTGTCATAGCGTCTTTTCGGGATGTTGACTCACATTGAAGAATAAAAGTAATGCATTCCACTTAGTTTGTGCTTTAGAATGCACATGCTTTAAGGCACCTAAAAAGGCATCTATATCGATTTTCCGCATTTCATATTGGTATAATTTATTTATTACAATTTATTCACTTATAATTTATTTATTACAATTTATTCACTTATAATTTATTTATTACAATTTATTCACTTATAATTTATTTATTACAATTTATTCACTTATAATTTATTTATTACAATTTATTCACTTATAATTTATTTATTACAATTTATTCACTTATAATTTATTTATTACAATTTATTCACTTATAATTTATTTATTACAATTTATTCACTTATAATTTATTTATTACAATTTATTCACTTTTCCTTTTTGGAGATTTAAATATAACAATATTACAAAACAAAAAATTACTTTATATAATACAAAACTGGTATTATTTTGAAAATATTTTAATTACTGTATTTCTCTTTTTTCAATCCTTTTTTTAACTAATTTTATATGGAATTTTTCTTATACAGATACCAATTTAAGGTTAAAAATTCGGGAACTCATTTTTATCACTCTCACGAATCAATACAAATGATGGATGGACAATATGGATCTTTTATTGTACGTGATCCACCAAGGACGAATCCTCATAAAACTTTATATGATAAAGATGTTCCCGAACATGTAATTGTTATTAGCGATTGGTTTCATGAATTAGCGTTGGAGCGATTTCCTGGACGATTTAGAACAAACCGTGGACAAACTCCAGACAATTTTTTAATCAATGGTAGAGGTAATTGGACGGTAAGGAACATAGATTAATTTATGAAAAAATTATTAAAATTAGAAAAAGTTAAAATATAACTTTAATTTCATGTGATAGTTTTTAGATTATGAAGCTCGATCACTTCTGTGTTTATTATTTTTATGTGTATCTTTATATGACTACACGTGTAACAGTGCATATTTTTACGCACCGTTCCGCGGCTGTCCATCCGTCACCAAGTGCCCGACTAACGATCCATCAGGCATCGCTTTGCGCAATTTAATCTGTTCCAAATTAATCTCGTAATTAATTGCGAAACGGCCGTGCATATCATTTACGCGTCCTATACCGCGCCGCCGAATCCGGAAGACCGTCCGAGAACGAGACGCGCTGATCAAAAACAACATCCGAATATCTCCACAATTTTTCGAAGTCCTCGAAGAAAAAAAGCGCTGATCTCAGAGCAGCTTAGAGTGGCTTAATTACCGCTCACTATCTGATCCGAATCGTTCCAAATTCGCCCGAATATCGGATCGTGGCGGTATAAAAAGTCGTCCTCCGCTCTATCAAGCCAGATCTTCGGATTATGTTCGCTTTCACGAATTGATCCAGCATTCCGCTTCTACAAAGAGACGTAGCAAAACTGATGTGAGGATATCCCGCCTCTGCCTGGAAATTCCCGGCAAAAGCTAAGTTCTCTTTTCTAACCCGATCTCCGCTTTCCGCAATCGAGAAGAACGACTACGAGTTAGAGTATTTTTCGCTCCGTCGGGAAATCGGCATCCGGTTACTTACAGTCCATCCAACAAACCAAGCGAATCGCTGAGGTGAGGGCAATCCGCCTCCATTCAGGTGATCCCGGCCGATCGCATTCTTAAATCCGCGTGTATTCCGAAATTCTGAGCGAGAACGCATCGTCGCGGCGGGGATAATCCGCCGCTACCCGGGGGTCCCCGGCCGATCGTTTTCTTCGCAAAAAGTTCAAGTGCATCCGCAATAATCTGCTCCGGCCAGCTATCTTTACGCATCGCGATACATATATATATATATATATATAGATTTATCGATCCGAGTATAGACCGAAATCGCAAACATCGTCTACTCGCGAATCAGTGCGTCTACGTTCGCCAGGCTCGTAATTTAGGACAGTCATTGCTATGTAACCGCATCCGCGACATCCTGCGACCGCCTAAGCGACCACCGAAAAACTCGGTGCCATAATTATAAATATGTCTTCCTGGAGATATCGCACTCTGGCGATCCCGCCAACGCCCGATTTTAGATGTACACGCTATACCTCGCATCAGTATAGATTCCACATAACAGCCACGATTGTTCACAGCGATAAATATGGTTAATTTTTGTTATATTATTTCTTTCGTTTTATTTTATTTTATTTTAATAAAAATTCATTTTTTATTATAATTGCAATCTCGATAATTCCTCTTATCGACTATTTCCTTTTACTAACTTCGTCGCAATTGTCTCGCGCTCGAGATAAAACATACTCGATGCGGACGAGGAAAAATTTTACACGCACGCACGCATGCACACACATAAACACGCGCGCGCGCGCCCGCACATATAAACGCATGTATTTAATCAAATCTTTACTGCTTCTCACATTTAGATGCCTGATTGTCATGAATTTTTTTATTATGTTGAAAATGCTTGATTAGTGTGAATTCGTTTTCTTCATTTTTGCAGCAAAATAACATGAATCATTCACATATAAAATATAGACAAATAAAGATATCTAGAAGTGCGAATAGTTCTGCAATCTCTTTCACGTGATAAATAACGCAACTATAATTTTAAAGACTAATAAGTCAAGAAGTTTTTAAAAAAAGAAAATTCAATTTAAACCAATCTTTTATGTCTGTAAGTAATTAGTAAATAAACACAAGCACAAATAAATATGATAGATATTTATGAGAAAAGTAGACTTGACAATGTATTGCTCTGTTACTTACGAAACAAGTGGAATATAACAGAATATACAAAATCAATGTTACAATAATTATATTTTTTGTAACAACGAAAACAATAAAAACTATTGAAAAGAAGGATTAAGTTCTGGTCATTTTTAGGATAGGAGCAAAATTTTAATTATTGGAACTGTTTGTGGAATCTTCTAGAAACAGAAAATAATAATTATTTTTGACAAGGACTGGAAAAATCGGAAATTATTATTGATTGTTGAAATAGTAATAATGAGTGTTAAAGCTGTAACGCAGTCACCTCGCTCGACGCTCGGATTGTCCGGCTCGTCGGTATCCGGATTCGAAAGGAGGGAAGACTCAAGCTTACGAGAACACAGATTGAAGCGAAAAGATAGTTTATTTAGAGAAAGATAGATAGATATTTAGAGAAAGATAGATAGAGTGCAGGATCGAGAGATATCGCAGTGCCGCTGGTAGCAGGATGCGAGACGCAAAGCGGAGATGCAAAGCGGAGACGCAAAACGGAAACGCAAAGCGGTTAGCGCAAAGCGCCAGACAGGTGTGGCGTGCAGTCGTCAACGGTTTTATTTACGCGTGGTTACAACTAGCAACTTAGGGCTACAGGCTTATGACTAGCAGGCTACAACTAGCGGACTTAATATTAACGGGCCTTATTCCTAGCAGGCTTAGTATTACGGCGTGGTTATAGTTAGTGGATTTATCTCTATCGCGCGGTATTTACAGGCACTTACGAGCTAATGTCAGGTTAGATGGCTAGGTATTGCGGGCAAGGCCGAGTGTCACGTCGAGCTCTATCTTAGCAACGGAAACCGGCGAAACCCGGAACTGAGCGAAACCTCAGCCCGCGGAGTGGTGACAGGAGTCGGCGAAACCTGACAGGACTAAGCGAAGTTTAGCCCGAGGAGTGATGATAGGAGTTGGCGAAACCCGACTGGGCTGAACGAAACCTCAGCTCAAAGGTAGAGAAAGCCGGCGAAACCCAGTAGAGTCAAGCGAAATCTTGGCCCCGAGAGATAGTAGGTATTGATCAGATCAGTGTCAGGAGTCGGATTGCAGAATGGGATCTGGTCCCAATGTCTCGGCCGGCCGGACTTACATATCCGGCCGGCGTTTCCCACTGTGCGCCGTCAGTCCGGCAGTGGGGAGTCGGTATCGCGTGAGGGCACCGCGAGAGAGATAGCGTTTTATGGCGTGAGCGAGACGGCGCGTGCGGTATACGAGCGAGTGAAATAATGCGAGCGGTGTGTGTGCAAGCAGGATAAGTAGCGCAGGATAAACAAGCCAAATATATATATCCACACACACACACACACACACACACACACACACACACACACACACACACACACACACACACACACACACACACACACACACACATACACAAACACCACACACACACACAAACACCACACACACACACACACACACACACACACACACACACACACACACACACACACCACACACACACACACACATACCACACACACACACATATATTTATACTACATAATTAGTAACGAATCCTGCCGTTACAAAGCTTTGAATTCTTCAAAACAAGATAAAATGCATATTTAAGCATTGAAAAATAAACAATAAGTGTAGATAATATTTTTTTAGTTCACATACAAGATGTCCCAAAGTAATATTCGTACGTAACGATTTCGAATCATCTTTGCTGTATATGTTACCATAAATCCGAAATCTTATAATGCGAACTAACTAATAAAAACGTGAAATATTTACAAACATTCTTCAGCAACTTCAGATTCTTACTACTAAATTTATAATAGTGTTATAGTAGACAGCCGAATTAAAAGCTAATATTGGCTATTTACTGAACCTTTCACTCAAAACCGTTCTTACTTTACGCGTAAGAGTTATTACCCCATTTAATTGTGTTTAGCAAAAGAATGCTGCGTACTGATTGGCTTCTGTAATCATGTTGATTTGTTCAAATTCGCATATGAGTGAGGAGCGCAAGTGAGATTGTGATACATGTCAATATATAGTTTCAGTTTAAAATCAATATTTGAGTTTTAAAATGAGTGTTTCATTGCTTGCTGTGTGGAAAGAGAAGTTTACTAACGATTTATTAAAGTGAAGACGCAGAATTCTTTACAATTTTGATTAGGGAACAGTATGGAAAATTATTGGAAAAAATTAAAGAAGCAAAATCGGCCTCGAAGAAAACATTATTGCAGTATCGATGTTTGCAGCATGTAAATTAACTCGATATTTTAGAAATAGGAGGTATTTAGCGAATACCTAAATCTCGCCTAATCTAATCTTGATGAAATATTGTATTATTTACCAGTTGAAGAGATTTTGATGTGATTGAAGAAACTCATATAAGCAAATGCAAAAAAATAAAGTTTTATGCAATTCAAAATGCCACAATAATCTATGTAATAAATAATGTAATAAATAAAATAAAAAAAAATTATCTAAAATTAAAAAAAATTATTTTTATTTAAACTATACTAATTATTTTATCGGATACTACTATTGTTGATTTAAAGTTTTAAGCTATTACTGATTTAAACTATTACTGATAATATTGATTTAAACTACTGTTTATATTGTTTATTAAACCTACTATTGTTAATATTGAATTAAATTATTTGTAATACTATATTCTACTTGTAATATCATATTCTTAATTAATAGCTTCTCTTTGACTAAAAAAAAAATAGAAAAACATGTGTTATTTTAAACAATATTATACTCAAATCGGATAATAATTGTTACATGTGCAGTAAAAACGGGTTTAAACTAAAAAGTGCAGTAAATAACTTAATACTAATATTAGCTTCATTAATTCACTAACAGTGTCCGTTATAACGCGAACTTATCAGTAAGAATTTAAAGTTACCAATGTATTATACTTCACTTTCGTTTTTACTGGTATGGAGGTGAAGGGGTGTGCACCAGTGTGGTGGTTCGTTTATCCCCCCCACCAATAAGTTGTCGTGCTGCTGAGTCTCCGACGCTGGTAGTCCGCTGTTTGAGTACGAGGCGGAATGGGCGACGGGGAATGGAAGGTTGTCGTGCTGGTTCCCAGAAATATATGAATCTCATGCGTACATTTTATGCATATTTAATAAAGGCAAGAAAACGTCGTGTACATTAACGGCGTGGCGCGGGCGTTTGAGTTCCCCGCGTATAAGAGGAGTCGCTGGTGTTGGCCGGGGAGCGTGGTTCCTCCAGGAAACGTTGCGTGCGTCGCTCACGGGCACCGGCTCCACCGTGATGAGGCGTCCGGGCTCGTGCGGCCAGAGCGGCTACGATAGGTGTCGAGGCCTCTGTTTGCGAGGCGGCGTGGAACGTAGACTGCCGGTGGTCTCGGCGGGGCGTTCCCCGCGTGATGTTCCCCAAGTCGAGGGGCAGAAGGCGCCACGGAGTGATGGTGGTCTCCGGTCGCAGTCCTGTGAAGCTCGGGACGGATGGGCGGCGATGTGCCGCGATCTGCGGCGAAAACCTCGCCCGTTGCGGGGTGACTGGTTCGCCACGTGCGTCCCTGCGGGCCAAAAAATGGATGCTGCGGCCCGGTGTGGGCGGACAAGTCCGCGGAGCTGCTGCGTGTGGCGTCCTCGACGTTGGGCCGGATGTGTGACTGTCGGCCGACGAGGAAGAAGTCGAGAGGGCGCCAAATAGGTCGACCAAACGGTCTCGCTCGGAGGCCGTGGGGCGATGTTCGCTCCTCCGCGCTGGCGGCGCGGGCCCTAGTCGACGTGGTGTTCCCGGTGTCGGTGTCTGGTCGTCTCGTCGTCCTCCCAACCGCGTGGTCCGCTCTGCGCTGGCGGCGGGGGTAGTCCTCCCCGCTGAGATGGCGGCCAGCAGGCCGCTGGGGCACGGGCGGATGCGGCTGCGAGGTCGGCGGCTGCGTAGTGGCGGCTGCGACGTGGTGGCGGAATCTGGAGTCGTCTCTGCGGCGTGGTCCTCCTCCTCCGATGTCTGCGATGGTGGCTCGTTCAGGTGCCTCTCGGCAGGAGTGCCTAGAGTCCACTCAACGGCGTGAACGGCCGCTGAGAAGAGGTCGGCGAGAGGAGGCACGGCGTGAACGGCCGCGTCAAAAGGTGAGGAGCCCCTCTATGGCGTGAACGGTCACCGAGGGGAGAGTACGACCTGTGTAGGGTCGGTAACGCCGGCAAAAAGAGCCGTATAGCTGACCGCAAGCGGTCGGACCTCAGTGTCTCCTTAGCCGTGTACGGGCCCCAGAGCGCACTGAGGGGTAGTGCCGGTTGCTGGTGCTGGCCGCTCTTATATAGCGGCCGTGTGGTCTTCCGCGCACGAGTTGCTGATTGTCCGTGTGGCCATCTCGCGGCGAGCGCGCGGATCACTCTCGTGCGCGGGCGGGCCTTACGGCTTTTCACGCACGAGCGGACGGTCGGACGTCTGGCCATCTCGTGGCGAGCGTGTATCACTCCCGTGCGCGGGCCCACGGTGTCGGCGCGTGGCAGCGCGGCGGCGCGCGCCGGTGCAGGGTCGGAGTGGCGGTGACCGCCACACTGGTAAGTTCACATCCGTTTTATAACGGATTTCGGGTATTTATGGTAACATATGTATGTCTGTTGTGCACACATACACACATACACACGCAAAACGTACATGGGAATGCGCTGTGAGTAGCAGAGAGAAAGAGAGAGAGAAGAGAGGGTGAGTAAGAGGGAGGGGGAGAGACGTAAAGTATGATGCCGTTTCAACCAAAATTGCGAAATAATATTTAGACTTATTTATAGAAAAATTTGCATACATGAAAAGTCTATTTTATAAAAAATTTATATAACAGAGAATAAACTATTTTTAATTGATACAAAAAATGTGTATCAAGAAGCAGCGCCGATTTCTAATCTCATAAATAAAGAAAAAAACTTTACAAAAAATTTTTAAATTAAAGACTGATATTAACTTGCAGAGTTGATAATACGAGGGTGGTTTGAAAAGTACAAAAATAAAAATTATTTAATTTTTCGAGATAAATTTTTTTTATTTTTCAACGTAGTCTCCTTTTAGGCTTATATACTTTGTCCAATGCTGCTCCAGTTTGTTGATCGCTTTCGAATAATATGATTGGTCCAAAACTGTACAAAATAGGCATTCATTTCCGCAATCACCTCCTCGTTTGAATGAAATCTCCTTCCCACTAGTCATTTCTTTGCATTGGGAAATAATAGTCCGAGGGAGCCAAATCTGGAGAATAGGGGAGATGCGGAATGAATTGAAACCGTAACTTCATCAATTTTGCGGCCACAATTCCGGAGGAGTAAGCTGCGTTGTCGTGATGGAAAAGGACTTTCTTGTGGTTCAATCGTGGATGTTTTTCTTGTAGCTCGGTTTTCAAATGGTTCAATGAATAATAATTAACCTATAATAGTTTTATCCTTTTCCATATAGTCGATGAATATTATTCCTTGCGAATCTTAAAAGACAGTCGCCATAATCTTCCCGGTCGAAGGAATGATCTTCGCCTTCTTTGGTGCAAATTTCTCGCTGGCAACCCATTGTTTGGACTGTTCTTTGGTCTCAGGCGTGTAGTGGTGTATCCATGTTTCGTTCACAATAACGAAACGATAAAAGTCCTGTGGATTCCGCTGCAAACATTCCTTGGAAGAACATTCCTTCACATGATTTCGTTTTTGAGCAATCGCGGCACTCTTGCAGATAACTTTTTCATATCCAAATGTTGATGCGAAATATTATATACCTGTTCACTCGAGATATCCATAGCATTAGCAATCTCACGCACCTTGATTCTTCTATCATCCATACCATATCATGGATGGATTTTATCAATGATTTCTGGAGTAGTAGTCTCAACAGAGCGTTCAGCATCACTTGTGCTCATATGGCCACTCCGATGAAACGTTTGAAACCATTTATAAACTGTTCTAATCGAAGGTGCAGATTCACCATAATGTTTATCCAGCTTCTTTTTAGTCTGAGGCGATTTGCCTTTCATAAAATAATGCTTGATTAACACACAAAATTCTCTTTTATCCATTTTTTAGAAATCACTCGACTTCCTCGATTCAGACAAACGTGAAATGTAGAAAAATAGATCAATCTGGCTGAAACTTGGTGTGTGTTCTTCCAAGAAATGCTATTAACTGAAAATAACCTCGATACACAGTGGTGCTATCGAATGATCTTTTTGACTTTGCACGGACTTTTCAAACCGCCCTGGTATAGCGATCTGAATGATTTATTGCACACGCTTGCTTATACTTGTATATAACATAACATATAACGCTAAAACAGCGCTGAGAGCATATATGTAACTCCTATATTGCTTACACAGATTTTTTCCAATAAAAGGCGTGCTCATGAATGAAGTGAAACAGATGCAGACAGAGCAGACGATTTGTTCTGTGTATGTGCGACATCGTAAAACAATATAGCTTGCGCAGGTGTGTATGATGAGTATGGGTTAGGTTTCTCACGGAATAAAACAATATGAAAAAAGAAAACCAAGGTTGTGTTTCATATTCTGATTAAAAGTGAAAATTTTTAATATAAACAATTGTTAATTAAATTAATTTTATTTTATACAGGGTGTCCCACCTAACGCATCACCTGCTAATGGCAGATTCCTGAAATCATTTAGAGATGAAAATTCTAATACTAAAATATTAAGCATACAATAGTTTTCAAATAGGAAATATTTAAAAATGTCCAATCGGGCTGTCCATTATTCGCGCGTTCAGGTCTATCATATAGTGAAGATGCTCCTAGATATTAATGTTTAAATATTAACATAATTTTGCGTATATTTTTGAATTTTTTTTCGTAACTTTTTCTACTTATTTAATTAACTTGCTCTATATGTTGATTATAATATTTAATATTAATAGCAATTAAAAATAAAAATTATTTTACGTAACATTGACCTTGGAATGCATCGAGTTATTGTTGCACATCGAGCTGTCAAATGAAGTATCTGTCATATGAAGTATGTTGTAAAAAATAATATTTTTTATGATATAAGTGTCTTAATCAATATTAATAAAAAAATTATTTTTTTAATTGAACAGATAATAAAGAACGAATATACTATTGATAAAAATTTTCTCAATGTCAATAATTTATACAAAAATAATATGAAGAATAATTATTCTTGACATATCCTTTTTTACAAAATACAGTTATGATCGCTAACAATTATAATCCTTCACTAGGTGACGAACCTGAACGCGCGAATAATGGACAACCCGATTAGACATTTTTAAACGTTTTCTATTTGAAAACTATTGTATGCTCAACATTTTAGTATTAGAATTTTCGTTTCTAAATGACTTCAGGAATTTGCCATTAGCAGGTGGTACATTAGGTCTGGGACACCCTTATAATAATATAATGCATATTTAACATAATAATATAATAAATAAATAAATATTTTCTAAATAAAAAAAGTATAATAGGTAGAAATCGAACCCGGGTCGACAGATTGTAGTACAGGGTTGAGCGCCCGAGCTACCTGATCTCGGCGACAATGAACTTAACTCGGCCGATATGTAAGGAATGCAATAAACTTTAAATCGGTTTTTCTCGAAAATAACTGAATATTACCCTATCCTTTTACTCAAGTACTCTTCTAGTAGAGTACTTTAACATATATAAGTTCTTTCAAAATCAGTGTTCCGAAGTCCGCATTCTCCCCTTGTAAGTTATCAATCGAACATTTTAAGTTTTTTTTTTATGAAACGTGCAAAATCTCGATATTATCAAAAAGACAATTGCTATTTTGAAATTGTTTAAGCCATGTCTTACTAGCAAACGTTTGTAGAATATTTTAAACTGCAAAACGTAAAACGATGCTAGATTTTCCCGTCATACGGATATAATTGGTTGAGCGCGGAATAGCTCGCCGGCGGGACGGATTCGGTCAGAGAAATAATTATTAGAGTTTTTAGTTTGTAAGTAACAATAGATCGAATTTATTATAAAATAAAATAAATAAAATAAATAACAGCAAATATGTGACAATACAACAGTGTTGGTGTAACAAAACGCAAATGCTGATGACAGAAATGCTGATTTAAATTATGTATGCCGATGCGGGATAGAACACGGATATTTGCGGGCGGGCGACTTTTCGACGAGATCACCAGAGCGCAATATTTATCGGAGTGCGATTTCAATAATTATAGCCGCGATATTTTAGCGAATTTTTGCGGACTTGAGGCCGCGAATCGTCGCGGGCGTGGTTGCAACGGCAGCCGTAAATCACGTGGCTGTCAATATTTATACGTGTGATATTTATACGGGCGATACTCGGCGGATCTATCAAACTTTTATCGACCTATTGTCGCGTGGATCGCGGCATATAAAGATGGGTATGTGCAGCGGAATTTAACGAATGCACACTGATTTCTCGGATGCACTCGCGAAAGGAACAGCAATCGGCCGAGCGAGGAAACCCTCACTTTAACGATGCGCTTATTTGGAGGCTCACGGAGCGCGAGCGGCTGGGAATACCCGAGCGGAGACGGGTTACCCTCACTTTCGACGATGCGTTCTCTTGAGCAGATGCTGTGAGAGATTTAGAAATTAGCAATTGCATGCAGTTACTCGGGCGGAGCAGGAAACAACCCCCCAACTCGTGGATTTCTCGCAGTTGTAGGAAAGTAGTGGTCGGTTCGGAAGATAGAGAGCTTTTATCGTTAGCTGGAAATTTCCTGGCGGCGGCGGGATACCCTCATCTCGTGGTATTTCGTTTGATTTCTTTTTCGGAGCGGATCGCGAATCGGTTCGTGAGAGCAAATCTTGATTCAAGGAAGATCTGACTTGATATAGGAGGACAGCTTTTTATATCCCCATGATTCGATATCCAATCGAATTCGGAACGGTTCGGATCGGATTGTGGGTGATAATGAATTCACCATCACCACTCTAATTAGTTGATCGCTCTTTTTAATCTCTGGTTATTTTCGGCGGTATTCAGTTAACTTCGGAGATTGCTCTCCTCTCACATTCGGGTTTACTCGGTGCTGTTCAGTTGATTTCGGCGATACTACGTAAAGCAATCAACCGTCGGCTCTCAATTAATCTTACGAGAATTATGGATTAAGATTAAAATGACGCAAAATGCCTTTTGCCCAATGGATCGTCGGGCATCACTTGGCGGCGGATGGACGGTCGCGGAACGGTGCGTATAAAAATATGCACCGTTACAAGAGTTTGAATAGATCAGCAACAAGCAAAAGTAATAAATCATCACTAGAGAGATGGAGTGATAAGAAACTTAATCTATCATCAATCAAAATATTCGGCTGCACTGTTTAGGCGCATGAACCGAATCAACAAAGATAAAAACTTAATTCTAGCAGAAAAATTGATCTTCGTTGGCTCAAGGAAACTCTGATAATAGGCTATTTAATCCCAGAACACGTAAGATCACTGTTGCAACCAGTGTGAAATTTGACGAAGAGGCAATAAATCCATTCTCTCCGAAGACAGTAAGAGCTGAAGACGAAATGTCGTATGTGTGTTCTTTCACTTAGAGGAAGATAATACAGCAAAAATTCAGAACAAGAAGAGAAAATGATTGAATAGTTTAGTATCAGCACTGACACTGACGAAAGAGAAGCAACAGCAGAAAAAAAGTCATGCATTGAAGAAACAAGAATTTTACGCAATCGTAATAAGATCAGAAAACTTGAAAAATTAACTTATCCGCAAGTTAACATAGTTGAGATTGAACCAATAACCTTTGAAGAAGCATTACAAAGTTCAAAAGCCAAAGAATGAACAAAGACAATCCAACAAGAACTCTCAGCACATCAGAAGAATAAGATGTGGTTCAAAGCACCAAGATCTGAAGGCAAGAGAATTATAACATGTAAATGGATATTCAGAAGAAAGGTAACGCCAGGTAAATCGGATCGGCACAAGGCTCGACTTGTTGCACGAGAATTCACACAGCAGCATGGAGTTGACTACATGGATATATGCTCCAGTAGTATGCTATGAAAGCATTTGTATGCTATTGGCTATGGCTGCTGCAGATAACCTTAATATGCTGCAGTTTGATGTCAAAACTGCTTTCCTCTATGGAAAATTAAAAGAAGATATTTGGATTTAACTACCCTAAAAACCTTGAATTGAAGAAAAATGTGTAAAGCTTCGAATGTCGCTGTATAATCTAAGACAGTCTCCCCATTGTTGGAATGAAAAATTCAACGACGTCTTGATGAAATATCACTTGCAAAGATCAAAAGGTGATGACTGTATATATTTTGGCAAAATTGATACGAAAAGAATATATCTAGCCTTATACGATTATATCTCGTTCTGTGCAGATCTTCGGAGACTTTGCAGCAATTTATACAACATCTAAGTAAGGAATTTGAAATAAAAGTATGCACGTCTAGTTATTTCGTAGGCATTGAAATTGAACAAGATCAAAGTAAAAAAATAATCAAGATCCACCAAGCTATACATAACTCAAGAAGCTAATCGAAAAATTCAAGATGGAAGAAGCAAAAAGAGTTTCCATTCCAGTCAATCCAATCGTAAAATTGTTAAAGCGGATGAGTCCATCTTATGACATAGAAAGAAAATCTATGTCAAACATTCCATTTAGCGAACTAATTGGTTCACTATATAGTTTCTAGCAAATGTCATCAAATTTGATATAGCTTTCAGTATCAATTTGCTGAATCAATATTTACAGTCAGAACATTGACAAGTTACTAAACGAGTGCCGAGGTACTTCAAAGAAACATGTAATGAAGGAATCTCATATCAAAATGAAACGCCAACACGAAAACGCACCTGCTTCTCGCACACAGATTTTGCAGGAGATAAGGACGAACACCGTTTCCTCTGGATATATTGCACTAATGAATGATGCACAAGTAGCCTGGGCATCTCGTCGAGAACAGAAGTCGAGTACAGAAGATTGTAACATTATCAATTGTAGAGACAGATTTAGTGCTTTCACAAGCAGCGCAAGAAGCTGAGTCACTGAGACAAATGTTAACTGCAGTATATGGAGTCCAAGAATGAAGAAAAGCGGACCGTCGGTTCGTAAATTATCATTAATGTGCTATGCGGACATGCTTGTTGATTAAGCCGAAATTGCGAAAGACGGAAAAGCGAATATGTTTGATTATAAATATTAAATATTTATTATTTTTAAATAAATCTTAGATAACAACAAAAAATGATTAAAGCGCGGATATTTACAGCGAAGAATTATAATTGATTTAATACGCGGTTGGTTATTTATATCGAAAATTATAAGTTACTATTACGCAATTTGATACAGTGAGTATTACAATCAACTTATGATTATTTACATTTGAATAATGCACGGATACTTATAACGAGATTTTATAATATTCTTTGTATAATATACTTTATGAGGCTTATTAAAATCGGTAAGTGTGCGGAATTGAGACGCCGTTTGCTGGAACGACCCTCGACTGAGGATCCGATGGATGATAGAGTTACGAGATTTCTTAGAGACAGATCACAGTAGTTTAATGAGTCAACGTTTACAATGAGATGTACAGAATGTAGAGTTTAATGATTACGTACATTTTGAGCAAATAGAATAGCTGTTCACCAGTTAGCTTGGTGGCGCTGGTTTGTGTGATTTGTATAAATTGCATAATCACGTGAGAGAATGTCCGCAACGTGTTGAGAGAATGTTCGCAAGCTCGTTACAAAGAAATAGAACCAATTAAATTGAATCCGGATAATCAAGCAGTAATTCAATTAAGCACGAATCAGGTTTTTCATCAGAGAACAAAGCATGTAGATTAAATACAAATATATACGAAAGATAATCCAGTCGGGTAAAATACTGGTTAAATACTGTCCTTCTGAAGATCAATTAGCCGTGTTAACTAAGTTACTTGTTAACTAAGAAGCTGAGAAAGCTTTGCAGAAACTTCAATTCAATATATTTAAAGTGCAATTAAATATGCATTTTTTATCTCAGTGGGAATGTTGGTGAGTTCATGCATGCATATATAATAGATAGCACTATCTCGGACACTGTATATTACTAGATTGTCGTACAATATAATAAGTATATATCATAGCCATTCTTTATCTTTCTTTTATGTTCTCCTTGTGTGTACTTATTCGACTATTTCACATTACATTCCTAAGTTATTTTGTATTAACTATCGAAAATATATTTAATCAGTCTTATCTCAAAGTGTATTCACTCCTCATCCTGAATAACAATATCGATACTCTTCAATTATCTGCGGGGCCTCCCAGGCTTTTGATGGTCATAAAATTTTGCCCAATGTTTTTAATATTATTTCATAGATGACCTTAAGCAGGATTTACACTGTACATTCGATATACGACGATTAATACCTATACTAATACCTATACTAATACCTACTAATACCTATACTATATTGAAATGCTAGATGACATAGGAGGAACCGGGCGAAAAGAAGAAAAATGGATCCATTTATGTCTTTTTCTAACGTCATATTATTGGTTAAAGTTGTCGTACTAGTCGAGTTGAGAAAATCGTTGACCAATTGGGAATCACTAGACAGAGAAAGAAGTGGTCCTAATGCTATCTATGCTTTATCTTAGAATAGTCCGGTTTCTTTACATGGCACTAACATTCCAGTATAATATAAAATGATTTCAGTGACAATGATCCAACATCCAATAGAAAATTTTATTTTCTAGATTAGGTATCTTTATTTCCAATTATCCAATAGAAAAAAATATGTTTTTCTATTGGATATCAAACATCGTATTTCGGATACTGGCTACAGTGTGAATTCTACATTACATTGCATTTGATATTCGACGTACGACGTATAATAGGAGAACAGTTTTTTAATAAAAAATTCAACGCTTTATTAGAAACCCTGAGAATGGTCATACCCTATAAAATCCCTATAAATTAAAATTTTATTTAAGCTATCTCTCGATCCCAGATAATCTTTGAAATTCCCGAATCAGGGATAAATTCCTGGCTGTGACAATATTGGACTAGGGATAGATATTGAATGTTGGTCTTTGCGGCACATACAGCGGTGTATACAAGTGTTTAAAGACTTTATGTGAGTCTAAGTCCCGGTCTACAATAGGTAATTTAAGTCTTAAGCCATAAGAAATGGACGAATCATGGTCGAAGAATAGGAGAATAATCGATTATGATTGGTCAATTTCTTATGGCTTAAATCATCTGTTGTAGACCCAGACTAATAGATACGTCCAAACGACACCAATTAAGGGTTAAAAAAAATTGCCCATCATACACTTTATATATGTATCAATATATGAACGTAATAATATAGTCATAGTTCATAACATTATTAAACATATTGTTTATAAAAAGTAATATGTTTAATAACTTTTAATAATTGTATATCGTAGTATTATTTTTATTTATGAGTTTTTCAATGTACAAAGAAAACATAACAATCTTTTTGTAAGGCGATACGAATAACGATACTAATACCTAACGTATAGGGTTCTCGAAAAGTCCGGAAACGGTCGAAAATAAAATATTTTTAAGAAAAATGTTTCAGACAAAAGTTTAAAACGGTTTCACTTCCGCGCGCGGATAACTTCTTAGTCGGATAATCAAGTATGGAAATGAGAGCAACAAAGGTTGGAGTAACAATAATTCTTTTATTGATATTAGATGTTCGTGATGTGGTGCGACAATAGTTATAATAACATTAATTATTGTTAATGTATGTTAGTCGTGGAGTTTCGTAAAAACAATGATAATAACAATCGAATCGACTATTTTGCGTGGCATCGATATTTTAAGGTTACAGTATATAGCGCGGGACGCGAGTGCTGCGTGACGTCGCAGGGCGGGTGACGTATAATCGTGTTTTTGTCGGCGCATTGCCGGCGCGATCAGCTAGAGCTCCGGAGTAGTGGGCGCGTGATAAATTCCGCTGTTTCAGAACAGTTGATTCTGACAGAAGGATTGTCTCCGGGATGCCGTTACTCTAACGGCGGGAATTGGGAGTGCCGGATTCGCCTGTTATCCTGGTGACTCAGGGGGAGATATGTCGGGTGACCCGACGAGACCAGGGAGACATGGGAGAGCGCTCGACGCCACCGGGAAGCTCCCCGGTGTATTGATAATCGTCAGGGAGCGTCCTGACTTGATCGGCTATGTCGAGGTATTCTTCGACACGTTTTCGGAGGATAGTCGGAACAATAGCGGGATAGTGAATCGTGGTTGAGCGCACTCGGCCGTGCTAGGGTGTTCCCCAGTACTATCACGATTAACCTGCTCGGTTTCGGATTTGGAAGATTTCTCGACTTCTCTTCGATGCTATGCTCGAGATGTCGAGAACGGGACAGTTCTCTCCGTAGAAAGTGAGTCCCTTTTATCCGAGATCGGCCGTGATATTTCGGCGGAAAGGATTCGGATTGGCCGATCTTGGGGTTGGGCTCCCCTTTCACGGACGGATAGGAAATCTGGGGATAAGGATCGGAAACGGAGCTGGGATGATTCTTGTTCAGTGGCGCGGTATTCGGCGTGGTACGAGGAGTGCAGCGATTTCGTGGCACAGTGTTCGGCGCAGTACGGGGAACGCGTTAGCTCCCAGGCGCGGTAGTTGGCGCGGCGTGGGCGATGTGCTCCGCGAAGTTCAGCACGTGTTCGAATACCCGCGTGGATTCTCCGAGATACCTCGAAAAATCTTTTGTTGTTAGGATTAAAAAATGGGCGCAAGCGCCGATTTGTGACGGCGAGATCTATTTGCTGATCTTATCAGTTTAAACTTGGGCGACAAGATCATATAGAGATTTTGTTTTTAAATGGAAACCATAATATCTCATTATATATTTTTGTAGCTGATCTCACGAGTTCTGCAAAACATTAAAATAAACTTTTTCAGTAACTACTTTCTGAGTTATAAGGCTTGAATTTGATACGCAATTTAATACAAAATATAAAATATCTCGCAAACTATTCATCTTTTGGCAACTATATCAAATACTTTTATTACGTCCAGCAAACTACACGATTCTTCTCTTTCGCGGCGAACGGCTACTCATCGGTAAATAATAATGTCTCAAACAATTTACAAAAGAATTCCTTGTTTATCACTAAATTATCGACAAAAGCCGGATTGCGATACCCTCAGAGCTTATCTTCAAAAATAAACCGCGAAACTTGATACACAGCGTACACAGCGGAACTTCTTTTTAAATATATTTCGAAAGCAAACTATTTCAAATCAACAAATACTTTAAAGATAAGAGTTCTGCTGGGCGATCCAAAATATTATAACATCCTATTAATAAAATCGAACTTGCTGACGCGCGAGAAACGCGGAGGACCAAGATTGTTTGAGGCCGACACCCCCAAAATCGGAGTATAACTAAGAAAACGCCAACCTAAATTTGCGATTAGCGGCTGTTGATGGACACATGAACAAATTCAGGGTGGAACGATGGATAAAATTTTTAAAAACTTAGCCCATCATTTGTCGGAAAAACTAAAAACATAAAAAAATCAATCACGATCCACGAAACGCAGCTTCCCTCCTTTCCTTACACTCGTGATTTTTCCGAACTCTGATTTGAAAATTAACATAAAGGTCCATCACGCCCCTACAAGGCCCTATATAAACCGCGATTCCGAGAAGATCATTCTCTTACTTTTATTTTTCGAGGACTCCATCGCCTTGGGTCGTCGGCAAGTTTCTGATAGTAGAGTCAGTATGCGATTTTAAAATTACATGTGAAGTTACAAGCTTAGGACCGCCTTGACTACCGTGCCGACACTTTAACACATCTCTCGATAGCAATTCTTCTCAGCTACTATAACAGTAAGTCGAATTTTTTTATCTTTCCGTCATCCGGTTATAACGTGCTCCGTCTCCGGCCCCCTTACGAAATCGCAAAACTCCGTTTCTTAGTTCCCCTCAGCTCCTAATTATCACTCTATAAATTTCATTTTCTTTCTTTTTCTCTCTCCTTCCTGGCATTTATCCATAGGCTCGCCCTTTGGATACGTAGACACTGAGGAAATCGGTGCATTTGTCCATAGATCCGCCTTTGGATATATGGACGTCGAGAAGATCGGTGCATTCTCTCTCTCTCTCTCTCTCTCTCTCTCTCTCTCTCTCTCTCTCTCTCCTGCTGCTTGTGTCCATGAGTTCGTCCTTGAAATATGCGGCCGTCAAAAGTCACTCAGTGTATTATCCTTTCCTCCTATTTATAATGTTCCGACCCAGATTACCGGCTCTTCCCGGGCAGAAGTGAACGAAGAGAGGCTTGAAACATCTAAGGTGTAAACTAAACAAACAGCTTCGACGCGCACTCGCCGCTGGATCATTCACGGAAGCGGACATCACCGCTCAGCATCTTGCGGCCCTATATTTCCGATCAATAGCTCCATTCACAGAACTAAATTACCCCGTTTCCTCCGCGGAAAACGAACAAACTTCCCCGATCCCTTTTTTCCTTGGTCGAACAACAATCCTTTCTCAATGATTCCGAGCTTGAAATATTTTCCCGTCTAATACAATAATTCCTTCGATCACCTTCCGTCGAGAACATTTTGTTTAGGAACAACCGCGAACAGAGACATCAAGCTCGCCGCTTATGCGAAGATTCTGAGGAAAGACGTAATTCCTTTGTTTCTCCCTTCTGATTCTCCTCTCGTACCTCATTCTTGTGCACTATTTCTATTAAGTTATCCTCTTCCACATATCATGAAATTTATCGAACAATTCCATCCAAAAAGAACCGAATAAACGTAAAATATATAATATATAATACCGGGCAAGATCCTATACAACATTCTATTACACAAAATTAGTACTAGAATCAATTTCCCCGTGAATTCCTGTCCGATGACTTCCGAATTAATGTAAAATGTAAATCGCGACACACACACACACACACACACACACACACACACACACACACACACACACACACACAAACAAACACACACACATACATTGATGCATATACGTCTCGTAGTCTTCATATATAAGTCAAATTTGTAACTTTCTTGCAATATCCCGAATTCATTTTTCAAATGTTAACCGGAATTGTAATTTTTCTTATTTAAAATTTATTGTTAATTAAATTTTTTTTATATTAATTGAATCAGTAATATGTTACACAAAACTACACTTGTGCCATGCCTTCATTTACAACGAATCCTCTTTGTATATATCTGTAATTTATTAACCATCTCTCATTCCTCGCTACCAAAAGATCGCACGAGGTTCTATCCCATATTAAAGAAATTAACTTCTCTGATCTAAAAATGGACCAACGACCGCACTGGCACAGGCGGGTGTTATAGCATATTTGACGTTACCTCATGCACGAAAAGTGCATTCGATTCGCAGGTCGACACCTCAATATCGCTTTCCAAGAGAGAAAAATACGGAGGAAACAAACGATTCCGAGCGTCCTTCCCAGCTTCACCAGTTAAGTCGAATTCTTCCATTCGAAGCTTGGACGTAACACTTTTATTCACAGACTAATGAGATGAAGCAATTGGAATAAAGAAAATACATAGTAGTTTTTTAAAGAAGATAGGTCGTTGCATATTGCAAATCTCCATGTTTTTAAAACAGCAACTAGTATTTTCTTTACACCAATTCTTACACAATTGATTTATCTCATTATTCTGTGCATATAAATATTAAGATATAGTTCAAAAAATGAATGAAATTTACAAATTCAAGTCTCATAACTCAGAAAGTAGTTACTAAAAAGATACTCTATTATAATGTTTTGCAGAGCTCTCGAGATCAGCTACAAGAATATATAATAAAAAAAACGGATGTTTTTATTTAAAAAAACAAGACCTCTATATGACCTTGACAACGCAACTTAAGGTGAAACTGATAAGATAAATATATCTTTTTGAATTCTACAACTTTTGTTTGAAATATTTTTCTCAAAAAAGCTTTGTTTTCGAGATATTAGATCGTTTTCAGACTCTTCAAAAACCTGATATAATAAAGAAATATATATTATTCTAGAGAAATTTGCATTATTATTCTAGAGAAATTTATAAATATTTCAATTTGTTTAATGAAAATATTCTAAAAATTTTTTCTGTTTTCTTGATTTCAAGATACTTGAATTTAAAAAAATTACTACATTGTTATAGTACGCGACGGTCTTTTACGTACACGAATCGAGCGCGCGGAAAAGGTCATTCGCGCAAGAAAAGTACACCGTCATTAAAAGAATCACAAGACTTTATTCGACTTCAAAATAGAGAGAAATAGAAAGAAGCATATGTTCATCTAGTCATAAAGTAATAGCGACATTGAACAATAACGACGTATTGTCTAGGAGAATGCTTCGCTCCTATCAAAAAGGCGGCTCGATTCCGCTAGAACTTAAGAGCCGATTCTAGCGAACATAACAAAATACATTCTTACAAATATATGTTGATTCACTCAATTGTAGCTAGGAAACTTATATTTGATTAAAAATTTCTAAAAGTTTTGAATGGAAAGATTTTATCAGTATTCATTTTATTTAAATTTATTTGCTTTATTTTTTCTTCTAAATATATCTAAAATGGATTTTTACAGGATCCTTTAACGGGAGTGAGCACAAATGTATCCCTGTCAATGTTTATAGTGGAAAGCGGAAAAAAATACAGATATCGTATAATAAATGCATTTAGTACTGTTTGCTTGGCTGAAATTAAAATAGAAAGACACTCCATGCAAATAATTGCCACAGATGGTGAAAATATACAGCCAATATCGGTAGATGCAATTACTATGGCTTCAGGTAATATTGACATAAAATAAATAAAAAATTATAGTATACAATATACAACAACGTAGTAATAATAATATATATTTATTATATATATATATATATATATATATATATATAAACATATATAAACATATATATATATAATCTAAAAAATATATTATATATATATATATATATATAATCTAAAAAAACATATATATATATATGTGTGTGTATATATGTTTTTTTAGATAAAAATGTAAACGTATAAAATTTACTCACGTATAAAAATTACCTCTATGAAATATATTCCTTAAAAGTTGTGAAAGTAAACATAAATAAAATTGAAATTTAATAGGTAAATAATAATATACTTTATATTATAAATAAACAGTCAGTATGTAATATTGTCTAAAACGAGGAAAAATCTAAACATCTTTTTTGTTTTTAATGATATAAGAAATATTTAAAATACAATTTCAATGGTTTCGAATAAAGAATATCATGAAAAAAAAATTTTTTTACAGTCATTTTTAAAAAATTTTTTAAGACTAGGTATTACAAATGCACGCTGCGCGCGCGCTATTTATCTTTTTCAGCACAAGAGCAAAAATTAATATAATACTATTATACTACTGTTATACTATAATATTTTTAGCTTCTTAATATACACAATTGTCAAAACGATCCTCGCTGTGAGATCTATTCACGAAGTTTGCGCAACGGGAAAATCAATCAGCATCGCGGAAAAGCGTCAACAATAAACTTCGAGAAAATAAATTTCGAGAGATACGAGTATCAATGTCATGCCTCTTTTAGAAAAAAATTCGTATTATTTTTCTGGAAAACATATTTTGTTCTATTATATTGTGTAGTAGATGTTGAAATTGGCACATTAAAGCATGCTAAATTATGATCTTAAGATTGATTTGAACACGAAAAGATAATGAAATTTAAAGATGTTAGGATGATATGTAAACTTATTGTTTATGTTATAATTATGCTAAATAATATCGGCAGCGATACTTCTTGTACTGTTGAGTATGACAAAATAATTTTTTTATGGGATTTGATTGCTTAAGGAATTGAAAGGGATACTCGAACTCTGAAAAGGGATACTCGATCTCGAAAAGGAAATCTTTTAGTCACCTATCACACTCTTGTATAAAAAAACACTTATTTTATTGACAAAATGTTATAAAGATTAGTATAGTATCATAATGTTCAGTTCGCATTCGTATAACGGTACTCGGGTTTCGAGCGACTTGGTTCGACGCGTGACACATGTATCGTTCCGTAGACAGTAACGTGATATAATTATGACGCACGAATTAATTTGACTCTGCTCTCATGTTATCACAAGATAAATAATTTTTTGGATAGTCGGTCAGCGTTTTGACTGTCTTATCGGATCGGTTGCATATCGTGTTGTAATCAAATGCGCACGATTTAGCTGGACACATTTAAGAATTTATTGATTTTGTTTTTTCGCAATTATATCAGGTGGTTATTTATAACTCTCAAGATTTATATTTTATAGTCTTACAAAAGACTTTTAAAATTTGGTTAATCATTGCAATGTGCTCTACTTTTTTTTTTAGTTATATATATACGGATTAGTTATATAATATACGGTTATATAATATACGGATTAGTTATATACGGATTTAGTTATATAACGGATTTAGTTATATAATATACGGATAGTTATATAAATACGGATTATAATAACTTTCTAGAGCGGACAATCATGGATTGTGATGCTCTTTCAATTGTTTCTGACATAATAACAACGCAAGCTTTAATTATATAATTTATCATATCTTTTGGAGTAGTAGGTCACTAAACTTTTTTTAGCTATCTTTAAAAAAAAATTCTAATAGCAATTCTAAGATCTGATGAACGTGTTGACTAAGATATATATCTTACATTCTAATAATTTGGATATTTTCGACTGAGTACTTGAGTAGCTGAATAATGAATTAATATTATGTAGGCTGATAAACACTTAATGACATCTTCTATCAATGTAGATATTCCGAATCTGTTACAAATTTTTGTCCATTTAATGTCCCATTAATGAAATAAAATTTAATAATTTGATCATTTAAAATACCGGACTAAAATTTATTGTCTTTGTTTATTTTGAAATAATTGAAAGAACGTGTCATAATTCGTACCTTTTAGAAAATGTATTATTGGACATTGAGCAATTATATAGTAAACAATAAGTTTATGTATCATCTTAAGACTATCTTGGAATTTGATCACTTTTTTATGGTTAAAATTATCTCAAAATTATAATTCATAAAGGAAACTTCCAGCTTTCGGGTCATTGACTATGCTGAATTTCTGCTAAAATGTAGTATCGATACAGAAGTAACAAATATTATTTGAAATATTCAATTATTAACGAGAAATCGCGGTTTGCATTGGTATCACTGCAATAAAAAAAAGTTCGGCGAAATTAAGTGAAGATTAAAAATTTGATTTGCGTGTTCATGCTTCAATATTATATAATCTTTTTTCTTTTTTTACACATAATTTTTTTTTATTATGTAGAAAAACATTTAGATAATAATACGCAAACAAATTTTTTATGCATTGAAACTTTTTTATTCTTGTTTGTTTTTTTTAATAAAAATGAACAATGTTAATATAATAAGTATGTACATATATATACTTACATAAGTAGCAAGATATTTATATAATATAGAAAAATATATTGCATGTATATGCATATATTTATATATATTTATATATAGAAGATTATCCCATGTCTTCGATAATCGCGCGATTATTACGATTCCAGTTCGTACTTAATGCCAAGAAAGATCAGATACGGCTCACGAACGGGCCAGCACACCGGGCACTATGCGTCTATCCTTCCGTCTCTGCCATCGAGTCGCGCAGTATACTTACCTATTTTATGGAAACTGAAAATCGCCATATTCATAGGATGCGGAATCATTCTTCGATTTTCGCTTTCTATTGAAATCGCGATAATCAATACGTATATTACCAATATTGTCGAACGTCCAAGGATGAGCGAATATTTTTCGAGGACATGCTGAGGAAGTTCAACGGACCCCCACCGACTGAATACAGCATCATATATGACTCATTGAACAAACACCAATCAAACAATGGTACCGTCTGCGAAACTCAGCAAGAGATTATAGAAGAAATCCATCGATTATAGAAATACATCGAAATCCATCAGATGCTAAAGAAATAGTCGAGCTTTCTAGCGCGTGGAGTTCTCTGATAGTCTGTAAGAAAGACGATAAACCACATTTTTGTATTGACTTGCGAAAAATTAAAATCGTTATCGAATGAAATATGTATCCGCTTTCGCAAATAAGTGACGTTGGACAAATTACTATCGACTTGAGAAACAATTATTGACAGGTACCATTCTCCCTCCAAGAGCCGACCGCTCACTGCGTTCATCGCACCTGGCTAGAAATTGATACAGTTCATGATTATGCGGATCATTGAATCCATTCGGATTGCGTTCCGCATCATGTTCCAATGATTATTAGTTATTATCATCGGAATTAAAATCCCATACATATCTTGATGATATAATTGTCATTCATTCGAGAAACACTTATAGCATCTTCGCGATTCCATTGTTTATCCGATTTCAGGTCAAGTTTCTGTATATTCGAATTACGGACATGTAGTAAATTACAACCAATCCTGTTGGAGGATTGGTTTGTATCCCCTTGTGATTTACTACATGTCGAGAAAAAACGTTTTATTATTAAATGATTTTCCAGAATTAAAAATATTCGACAATTCTTGGAAATAGCCATAGTTCGCTGATTATCAAGCGTTAAAATAGCAACAGTAACTTGAATCTTCATTTACTTAAGACATTGGACATACGAAGTGCAGCAATATCAAGTTGACATTCGCTATTGCAAAGGGACATTGAAGTGCTTAGTCGCGCTGTTTCGTTAACCTTCTGCACAGTAGGACAAAAATCGAAAATTGCGTGCAAAAATCGCACAAATGAAATTATATATTTTCTATTTTTGAATAGTTTATTATTATTACTATTGTATGATGCATTATAATTTTTAAGTTCTAAAATATTTTATTCTTTACTTAGCGTTAAACATAAACTATTTTACATTTATCATTTCAGTTCTCAAATATTAAAGTTACAAACATTTGTGTTACGTCCGGCGGACTCCACGATTCTTCTCTTTCGCGGCGAACTAACAGGTACTCATCGCTACAATAATGCCTCGAACAATTTATAAAAGAATTTTTTGTTTCTAAATTTTTGTATCTAAATTATCGACAAAAGCCGAATTGCAATATTCCCAAGAGCCTACTTTCAAAAACAAACCGCGAGACTCGATACACAATGGAACTTCTTAGATATATTTCGAAATCAAACTATCCCAAACCAACAAATATTTTGAAGATAAGAGTTCTACTGTGCGATCCAAAATTTTATAGCATCCCAATAACAAAATCGAACTTGCCGACGTGCGAGAAACGCGGAAGTCACCAAGATCGTTCGAGGCCGACATCCCCAAAACCAAGGTGTAGCTAAGAAAACGCCAATCAGAAGTTTACAATTAGCGAGAGCTGTTGGCGGACACACCAATGAATAAATTCAAGATGTGAAACGACGGATGAATTTTTTAAAAACTAATTCCATCATTCATCAGAAAAACTAAAAACACAACAAACAATCATGATCTATGAGACGCCGCTCCCCTTACACCTGCAATTTTTTCTCGAATTCTCATTCGAAAATTAATACAGATCCAGATACAGATAATCCATCGCATCCTCGAAACCTTCTCGTCCCTTCTAAACCCTATATAAATCGCAATCCCAAACACACGTCCTACTTTTCAAGTATATCGTTGCCTTGGGCCGTTGATAAGATTTTGATAATTAGAATTAGTAGGCGATTTAAAAATTACATGTGAAGGTGGAAGATTGGGACTTGACCATCGCACAGACATCTCAACCCATCCCTGTACAACAATTATTTTCGGCTGCTATAACAGTAAGTCGAACTTTTTTATTTCCATCATCCGGTAATAACGTGCTCCGGCCTCGCCCCCCTTACGAGATCGCAAAACTTCGCTTCTCAGTTCCTCTCAGTTCCTAATTATCTTTCGACATTCTATAAATCTCATTTTGTTCTCTCTTCTTCTTGCCGCTTGTCCAGGAGTTCATTTTAGGATACGCGGCTGCCGAAAAATCAATGCCACTTGTCCAGGGGTTCGCTTTAGGATACGCAGCCGCTGAAAAATCGGTGCCACTTGTCCAGTAGGCTTATTCTGTAACTTTTTAACGACAGTTTCACTAGCTAGAAATGTCGTTACGCAGATTTAACGACACTATAATAAAAAATGGTATCTGTAATTTAACATAACAATAAATGTTGTTAAAAATATCGATAAAATACCGAATCTTATCGTTAAGATATCGAGGGATATCGGACTCCTCGATAAGCCATAATGACAACATAACTAAACATAACAATGGCATAACATATCAATGGCACGTTCCGAAGCAGCTCCGAACAGTAGTACAGAAGTATGCAAGTACAATATAATTTTATAATTTGAATATATTGTGGCGGTCCCCCGCTCACACAACTAATACCTAGCAGAAACATACACGAAAAAGAACCGTGGCCCGCATGGCGCAGTGGTAGCGCTCGAGACTCATACACCAGAGGACCTAGGTTCGAATCCCACCGCGGCCAACATCTTTTTTCCGTCATCAAAATTCTACATATCGTGGACAACGCTCCTTCCAACACTAAGTCGCCACAAATTGGTAACCGCCGACGTGATATGAACACGCAACACACGCAACACATGCAACGCAACGCAACCGCAACCTTCTGCCTTCTCCTTGGCCAATCATCGGACGCGCTCGACTTGCCGAGGTCTCGCACACATCTCCCTGTCGACGTCCATACGGCCAGCCCACATCGCAACCGGTACAGACAGCCAATCACTGGACACCCCTCGACTGTCGAAGTTACGCTCACAACCTCACTGTCGATGTCCAAAAATGGCTCGCCCACGCAAACGGAGAAGCAACTAGCGCACAAGAGTCGCAGCGGCAACATGCCCTCCTCACATCGCGCATCACATATCTCCCTGGGCAGACACACACCGGACAACGGGCACACAGAGAAGAATCTCGGAGCTTGTCCACTAAGGGGGGAGTCCTGTGGCGGTCCCCCGCTCACACAACTAATACCTAGCAGAAACATACACGAAAAAGAACCGTGGCCCGCATGGCGCAGTGGTAGCGCTCGAGACTCATACACCGGAGGACCTAGGTTCGAATCCCACCGCGGCCAACATCTTTTTTCCGTCATCAAAATTCTACATATCGTGGACAACGCTCCTTCCAACACCAAGCCGCCACAATATAAACATCATAAATTTAATTTAAACATATCAAATATTAAGAAAAACAAAAAGTTATATTACAAAAAATAATTTAAGTAAAAGCAATGTATTATCAATGTTAGTACTTAAAGATATTAAAATAAATAAATAGATACAGATTATATTCTACTTATGAATCATATGCAATATAAGTTAGATATGATTATAATAATTGTAATTAATATCAACAATAATAATAGCAGTAGCAGTAGCAGTAGCAGTAGCAGTAGCAGTAGCAGTAGCAGTAGCTATTACTGCTTGAAGAGAAAAAATTTCTTGCGCGCCTAACAATAATGATTATCGGGAATATCTTACCGCGCCCTTGCATTTGACAGAGCTGGGCAATATTGATTTTTAAGAATTAATAACTCGTTAACTATTACGAAAATTGCAAAATGATACAGGACTTTTCGACTCAGTTTAGCCTGTTTTATCTACACACGAAAATAGTTCCCATAGTTGTGGGACACCCTGCATATTATACTCATGTATATATTAAAAAAAGTAAAAGAAGGCAAACAAATAGACAATAGATGGCTTCCGTCGGCAGACTGGATCTTCGTATCGAATAATTTTTACTTTTCTGAATTTCAAGACAAGTGCTTATCACGAACGTGTCGTTCATTCAACGATCTTGTAACGTAGCCTACTCGAAGCTAAATCTAAATTCATCCTTTCCCTATTAAATCGATAATCAAATTTGAATTAGTTAATCTCCGACTATTGAAAATTATTTTATTACGAAAAATATTACCCCAGCCAGGAATCGAACCTGGACTCGGTACGAGTCCCCTGCCACTGCCGGTACACTACCAGCTCGCTTAATGCGCGAGTGTCTTATCCATTCGATCACTGAGACATGTGGTAATATTTATCGTAATAACCGGACTTTTATGAATGGTGATGCCATAACTCAAAGATAATGGAAATTGTTTTCTCATAACATATGCTCTCTCCATTACTTTAAATTTAACACTTACTCTTTCAATAAAATATTCCAAATCGGATAATAAAAAAAGTTTTATCTTTTCAATATAATTACTAGTTATATCCTGTACAACTAAAATAATTGTAGCAATTGTAGCAAATATCATTTACAAGACCTAAACTGGTGTCAATATTGCGTCAGTATGTGGGTAGCCATGGCCCATCAAAACAAATCCTCCCCACCACTGGCGCCAGAGGCCTTCCGCTGTCAAAAAACCGTCAGTCACGTGGGAATGGAGCGTTCTGATTGGTCGGTGGGCGTGGCAGGTGATAATTATATAATTAGTGGGGGTGTTCTAATTGGCTGAAGGCAAAACTGCCCGGCGCGTGATTGGCTCTGCCCATAGTGCCCCATGTGTGTGATTGATTGTCGAAATGTCAGACGAAAAAGAAGAGGAAGGGGGAAAAAGTGTCTGGGATTGTTTGGGATCAGAAAACAAAATGGCGTCTGCGAAAAAGAAAGATGGCTGGTGTGTGAAGGGAATATATTTGACGAGAATGGAATGCGATTTTTATGATACGAGGGATGGAGCGAGGAGAAGAAAATTGATTTTTTGCGAGTTTTTATTACGTTTTTATTATTGTATATGGGATATGACGTTTTCTTAGGACGGAAGGTTTCTCGGCGCCTACATAACAAATTTAAATAAATTTCTCGAGTTTTTTGACATTTTTGTATGGAGGAAATGTATGAACATTTTGAAGATGAGAAGTTTTCGGAGTGTAATAACCGTTAGAGTTATTTACCGAGTCGTATGGTATTTGGGGGGAGGAAAATAGGAACGGACAGGTTCGCACTAGAAGTTTCTGACGACGATGAATTTGGAGTTATACGAGACTTTTATCCTATGACAAACACGTGGATTGAAAAAATTTTCTAGATGTAAAACTCTAAATTTTTCTAACATTTGGAGTTATACACTAGGGAGGTTATTTTCCTTAATTCTATGGCAAACAAACGAAAAATATCTGAAAAATGATTAGATATTTCTAGCTTCGAATTATGTGGCTAAAATTGATTTTAGATCGGTGGGAAAAGAAGTAAAATGAACAAAAATTGGAATTTATGTTACAAAAAAAATTAAGTTTATTATTATACATATTATACCAATTTATAATAGTGTTTTTTTAATATTTAATTATTCTTAAAAGTACAAGTTTGTATATGACAACACGTTACATGAGATTTTTCGCATTTCCTTTTTCCATGAAGAAAGATTTTACGAAATAATTGTATGATTAGCTTATCATTACTTTTGTAATCTTCGTTGAATATTTTGACAAACTGTTTAAGCTTATAATCGTGAGACAAATAATAAAGAAATACGCAGGAATATTGTCCGCAAGTCTGAGAAAATGTGATCCTGTAATCGCATGATGTTCCATTTATGAGTAGTAGAGTTTTGTCGGAGTCGTAGATTGAATCTGGAATCCAAGGGCGGCAATCCATAGCTATCGAAATACGTGCCTTCTCCATGCTTGTCTATGTAGAAAGCAACCCAATGTTGTCCAGACGATCGTGATTATCGGTGTTCGCGACGATGGTCGTCGACATCGTCCACACTCTCGGGATTCTGTCGATAGGATACACACTCGCATGTCCAACACTGAGATGATGCAACGCTCGTAAGATTTCGAACGAATTCATCTTTCGCGATGAGGAATGATGTTTGAGTTGTTTCCTCGCTCGTCGATATCGTTATATTTTTATCTTGTGAGGATTATACAGTAGGAGCTTCCTTTTTTTTATGCGTGAGTTTCGATAGATCTTCTTTCTCCACTTTTATTTGTTCGCACTTCGCTTGTTCTGTTTCTAATCTTTTATTTCTCCACGTAACGAGATTCAGGAAATTTCGTTTTTATCATAAAAACCCCCTTTTTGCATCGCTGTCATCAGAGCTTTCATCGATAAAAGAATTATCACTGCTTATGTCGCAGTTCCTTTCCTGCGATTGTATCCAGTATCTCAATTTGCATGCATTGCGTAACGCGCAATGAAATTTGTCGGAATTTCGATGAAACCCGTGATAACTGCAGCGTAATTCATGCTCTTCGCCTTCTGACAGATCTTTGAATGCGGGAGAGATTCCTTCTAGATTATATACGTTTCTCGCGAGTGTGTTTTGCAAATAATATGTAACGGAGTGCATCCCTCTGCTTCGTTCCTCCTCCGATTTTCCCCCGACCGACCATCCGTCGGGGACCGCCGAACAACAGGCGGAGTGCGACAGTGGCCGCAAGAGGCATTTATGCCTCCTTTTTTTAAGTATTACGATACGCGAACTCCGAAGCGTCGGAGAATATCACGAAAACATGTGTGTTTTCGTGGTATTTCCTCGCACCGCGCCACGCGTCGCGCCACCAAGCGTTAACGCACTCCGCACCGCACCACGCACCGTACCACCAAGCGTGAATGCGTCCCTCGCCGCACCGACGCCGCGCCATGCAAGCGAGCGAGCATCCCGCACCGCGCCACGACCGCGTCTACAAGCGCGTGACTACCTCCGCACCGCGCCGTTACCTTCCCACCGAATTCCTTCCCTATCCTTAACCATCCCCCGCTCCTATTCCTTCTAATTCCCAAAAAACCAATTATACCCGATCCTTTTCTCCGCTCCTGGGAAGAGGAATGCTAACCCCGAGATCGACCAATCCGACCGATCCGACCGAAAATACCGAGGTCGATCTGGGGTATAAAAAGGCATCGCTTTCCACAGGAACTCACTCCTCGTTGACTCCTGTTCCTAGCTCGTTTTCCGTCTCAAGGAAGCGAGCATCCGAAACCGGCAGCAAGCCTGAGTTTTGTTGGGGCCCTCCCCAACGCGCCAAGTTCGCTTGACTTGGCCGAAAGCCGTCTCTGTATCTCGCACGGCAAGCCGAGAGTTGCTGGGGTCTCCCCAGCGCGTCAAGTTCACTCGATCCGACTCCGCCGTTCCCGAGATTTCTCCGCCGGGCATCGGGGTTCTCCCCGATACCACCTCTCCGAGCACCAGGGTACGCCCTGATCGGCCGAGTACACTCGGCACCGCCACCTTCTTCTCCGCACACAGCTGGGGCCCTCCCCGGCTGGCCGAGTTCACTCGGCATTCACCAAGACAAACGAGGGGCGCACCCCGTTAGCTGAGCCCTCTCGGCAGGGAACGGGCACACCCGTTCTCCGATCTAAACGATCCGACGACCTCGCGAATATCTACCCTCGCGACACGCGTGCACGTTTTAAATCACCGCTGATTTAAAGGTCCGCGACGAACACGTGCGACACCGCCGCCGCCGCGCGCGCCCCGCGCCGCCGAACTGCGCGCCGCGACCAGTATCGCGCCTACCGCCCGAGCGATACCTCATTTTGTATCCAAACACTATCCGTGTGCCGACCGCCGTTTCGCCCGTCCACGGCCACGAACATTGACGCGAAGATTCGGTGCATTCCATCGCACCACTGTTGGTTGAATACATCATTGATTGTTATTTCTTATAACTATCGTCTAACAACTCGATAACCAACTTTCTGTCTCCAACGTCCTTGCTTCCCCTCCTGGTAACCGACTGACCGCTCTCCGCGCGAGAAAGCGAGACCGTTTTAAATGTACCTTCTCTTAGGCTCTGGTGTATATGTAACGCGCTTGTCGTGCAATTTCACGTAGTTCCGCCGTGAAATGTTTGGAATTGGTTGTTCCGTCAAACCACTCGATTCCGTGGAAGTTTCGAGAGAGCCAGTTATTTTCTCGTCTGTATTTTTTTGGGTAATTCGACAAATGGATATGGAAGCAACATAATGCAGTGACTTATGAATGCTTCGTTAATGGCGACAATCGCCACTTCCTTCGGTATAAACTTTCCCTCAGCGTCGCGGAAACCCTGTATATCGATAACTATATCCATAATACGTAGAATGCACTTTCAATCTGTTTTGCCTGAAGTGACGACGTTCGCGTTTAAAGCAAAACTGCGGCTATTTTTCGTTACGCTTTCGGAGAAATAGAAATGAAAAGTAGATA
This sequence comes from Pogonomyrmex barbatus, assembly GCF_055798465.1. Lineage (NCBI taxonomy): Eukaryota > Metazoa > Arthropoda > Insecta > Hymenoptera > Formicidae > Pogonomyrmex > Pogonomyrmex barbatus. The sequence continues at coordinate 652,285 of NW_028297122.1, forward strand.
GCAGTGGGAGGGGGAGAAATTCGTATATTTTATCCATTAAAATCAACGATAATTTGACGCGAGAAATCAATTTCTAATATGTTGTCGAACTTTGCGTAAACGATACAATTAATCGTTGTGGTAATAGCTTTTTTAAATCGCACTTCTAATCGTAAACTTCCATGTCTGACAAGATTCTAATATCCTGCGCAATTTGCCGATAGATCGGGAGTGAGATTGAAAGCGAAAAGCGTGAAACCTTTGGCATAATCTTCTCTGCTTATAGAATTCTTCTCGTTTAGAAAATGGATGCCAGTTCCCGAGAAGATGGTGTTATAAGTTTCGATATAGAGCGGGTGGTCTTTTGAAAAATTTGGTTGCAGTGATCTGTTCGGAATTTGCACGTCATCGCCATATAACGAGAAGAAATTTATACCGTAATTTTTGAAATTAAATGGATTTAGCTTTCTGTCACCGTTAAATGCTTTGTTATCGACGAATTCGACTATTATGCGCTTCGCTTGAAGTTGCCCGAGCATCGCGTTATCAATTGATTCTCCTATCACTCCGACGTGAATCGTGAATGTTTTAACTTCGACTCGTGTCAGGGGATACTTGGTGGTTGTTTTACTCAACATTCTCGCATGTTCGAATAACACTGCAAGACTTATTTTTGCTCTTCTTATGAGCAAACTAGCATCTAGAATATGTATTTTCGACGTTGAGATGCCTTCCATGAGACAAAACGCATCTCTCGAGCGAACGAGTCTCATTCTAACCTCCACTCCGTTAATTAAAAATTTATCCTGATAAAGATATCGCAATGAAGATTAGATCTAGCCTATTAGATCTAGCGAATGTTTTCCTTAGATGTATCGTGCGCGTTTCACGAGAACTTGATTGGGATTGTCCGATTCTAATAGCGCGTCCATATAACCGGGTTTCGTGTCTCATAGACAAGAAGTCAGATGGGAAGTTTTGCCGGTGAAGAATAATTTAACAATGCTTCGATGTACGCGCGGTACGCGTAGGCGTTGTTTGGAGATGATACGAGTTTCTTGATTGAAATATAATACATGTCGATCTGGTTGAACCTCGAATGTAGTAGATGATTTACAGGGCCTACTTTGTTTCCTCCTCCTGTCGATGTTCCAGGACCGGGTAAACTTTCCACTCGTACGCGAAGGCTTAGCATGGTATGCGTGAGATAATGCGCGATCTAGATAATCTTCGCCGTGTCCGGGTACAACAAATTCTATAAGTGCGTCATCCGCGAGCACTGGTTACCGGTTTGTAATAAACCCATTGTGAATTCTCGATACTAGTTTGAGTAGGAGGTAAACTGAAAAGATTGAGCTCGCTCTTTAAATACTCGCTCGAGTGAATATGAAGAAAGGACATATCTTTCAAATTTAAGAATCGCACTCACGTCGGTTAAGCGAATATATCGGATACGGTGCGCTTTTTCCCTATTTCGTCGATATTTCGTTGCCTTTTTATTTTTTCCCACTTTCCTCCTTGATGATTTTTTTTTAATCGTTTTTTTCACGCCGATTTTCGATGATTTCTTTTTTTTATCGACTTGTCTGTGTTTACGAATCGTGCTTCTCCCGATTTACCGATGCTTGCGTCGTGCCCTCCGAAGAAAAACTGAGCGACTCGTTTTCGCGGATGTTTTATATCCCGATCCCCTCATCAAGTTACTTATATTTTCTTTGGTTTTTCTCTTGAGATTTCCCCCCGATTCCTTGAGTCGCGTTTTGACTGCTTCCTTGAATGGAGTGTTGTTTTCAACATCCTCTATCACCAATTCCGGCATGTAAAGCTTCTTTCCCGACTGCGCGCATTCCCCTGCGCTTAGATAAGGAAGTACTCTTTTAAATAATCTTCCGAGGAAACTTACGATCCCATGACCACGCTGATAGGCTGAATCAACAAAAATTCGAGGAATTCCTCCTCTCCTACCTCCACCACCGTTCTGTATTTCGTAATACTCGTCGTATTCCATGGATTAATTTTTTCTCAAATCTCTGTAGACTTTCCACCGCAAATGGTAATTAACGGACACGTCTAAAGTATAATGTCACTAGCGTCAGCGTTTCGGATACGAATGGTATTTTTTCCCCGCGATGATCTTTTATATCTATTTCAATTTTATAGAATTTCGTTTGACGCAGTAAAGTATATTGCAGAGTGGAAAAATATTTTACCAGATTCGTCCTGTACGTGTAATTACAGCCGGGTATTTCGACTGGAACGATTCAAAGAAGCGGACTTCGCGTATCGCCGATTATGTAAGACTCGCAAATATCGCAATAAACGTACATTTTATCGGGAATACCGTGCCATAGACTACAGGGTTCTATAGTCCAGGAAGATATAACGCTCCTCCACCGCCGATGATAAAACCGAGTTTGAAAAACGAAGTTAAATCGTTGGAATTAGATAATTAATGATGGTAAAGAAGGCTGGCATCATTGATTTGATTTTTCCAAATATTTGAAAAATATTAGCAGGCAGATTTATATAATGAACGAGAGTGCAGTTTTCGTCACATTCGATGTTTATGAGGACATTAGGACACCAAAGCCTTTTTGTTCGAAAGTAAAATGCGAATCGACGTATCTACATTCTCTATTAATCGCGTAGATAAGATCCTCTTTATTTTCATAAACACCTGGCCGTAAGTGTGATTCTTTCACCATGAACTTATCACCTATTCTTCTCATCCTTTACGCTCTTCAAATCGGCGAATCTAATTTTATTATCATTTTGACGTACGTGAAAAAGACTGGAGGGAAATTTAATCTCGCTAAGCGCGACTTCCCATTCTCCGAATAAATGTATACTGTGAGATAATTGTGTGGTGAAAGAAGAGTATGTATTTCCTGAAAAATTCTTACTGCTATTGCTCGGAAGACCCATGAAAAATTGCTCTTCCTCCATCTTGGAGAAAAGTTAAACTCGAAGCAGGAATCCAACTGTCGAATTTACTGGGATATCCTCGCCAACTAACTAGCAGCTGTTTATTAGCACTGCGTCCTCTGCTCTTTATCACGTGTTCGACGATAAACTTTTTTTCTTCCAAATTTTTATCGACTCGTGCTAATTCTTGTTTATAAAAAATCCCATCGATATGTTCTCCCGATAAATCACACAATTCGTACACGCAGGGTCTACATCAATGGAGAACGCGACAAACTCAAAATATCTCCTCGCTCCACCGCGCTTTGTATCCTTTCTCGAAAGTGGCTTTTGCTCTACTGAGATCGTTAACATCGAATTTAACCTTTTGTTCTATTATAATATTTTCGGTGTCCCCTCTACGCCGCTTCATATTTTCGCGTGCGATGCGAGCATTTTCTCTCGTAACGACTGCCGGTTGCATCCTGATGAACGAATGTGATTGGACGAGTGTGATTGGAAGCGCGCACGATATCTTGCAACACTTCGATGTAACGCCGCGCATTTTTATGCGTAAAATAGCGCCACATTCGCTCCTTCAATGTTCTATTGAAACGTTCAGCGACGGCAGCTTTGATGTCTGGATTGCGAACTACTCGATAACGTATGCCTCTTTCTTTCAAAAAATATTGCAACGGTCGCGCGATAAATTCTTTGCCCTTGTCTGTTTGTAAGTACACGGATACTCGATCATCGCTTCTCGAGAGAATGTTTTGGAAGGTCACGCAATTACTCGTTTTATCTTGCAACGGTTCTATCTAGACAAATTTACTAAGTACGTCGATAATCACGAGAAGATAAGAATCCGTCGTTGTAATTTTTGTAACTGAAATTACGGAGTTCGATCAAATCGGCCTCTCACAGATCGTCAATATTCGTCACGTTGTAATGTAATCGTGGAAATTTTCGTCTTGACGGACGGTGCAGCGTGTACGCATCTTGCGATTCGAGCCACCGAGCTATTTCTTTACGAGAGAAATTCGGTATGAATTAGCTGCACGCGACAGGTTATCCGTTGCCGAATATTCCGCATAATGCGCTGGATCGTAGTACAAATTTTCAAGCCCGATCATTTCAATTCACACCAATCGAGTAAGCGTCTCTTTCTCGCTTGTGGAGAATCTTTCATGAACGTTATAGGGGTATCGGCTTTACAAAAACGAGGCGAAAGAAATAATGCGTAGTTCGCTTGTTCTTCTTCATAGGTCTTGCGTTTTTTGTCCCTTTCTCATGCGTCGTACTTTCCTCCTCGTCGTCGATGTCGTCAAAAGTTTTCTCAGTACTTTTGAAGTGGAACTCGCTCGTGGTGATGATATCTCGATAAATGTGATTGCTAACAATTCCTTATTTCCTACGAGTACAGCCGAGGTATTTGTCATACGCAGTAATCGCGCAAACTGACCTCTTCTTATTGCTTTCATGGTTTTTCTCTCGCGCATCGCATCGTTTATCAGTTCCGTGATATTCGAATCTTTTATAACATTACCGTCGATAGTCACGATTCCTTCTTCGTCCTAAGTAATTCTCGCGGGTACTGCTTTATCAATTAAATGTTTCAAAAGTAAACGCGCCTTGGCACAAAAACTTTTCGGTACATTTTCTAATATTTTTTCGACGTTCGCCGTTCGCGCTTACGCAAAGAGTCGGCCCGTAGTGTATTACTTACATACTCGTCAAAATGAGAAAGTTTGCTTGGCGTTTGTGATTCGCGCACCAGTTCCGCTATGTCTCTTTCCCGCGCATCTGAATTGTTCTCATCGATGGCGTTACGCGTCGAATCTTCCTTTTATGATTTATCAAAATGGAGATATCGCCAAAATACTTTTTTATACAATTTCCATTTCTCACGTACATCGCGCGGGGTGGGTGAATTAAGAATCCTGCTCATATCGGAATCGAGTCGTGACAAAGTCCGTTCCGGGTGTTTGTACGGAATTTAAATTTTCTCTATGTATCTTCTGAGAATTCTGCCGCGTAGGATTTTCGTGCCTATTACCGATTGCTGATGTTGTTGGAAGCAGTGCTGCATTCTTTCGAGATTTTCCGTGGAAATCAAGATCATCTCCCTTTTCATAACTCAATTTATCTGTTTCTCTCTCTCTCTCTCTCTCTCTCTCTCTCTCTCTCTCTCTCTCTCTCTCTCTCTCTCTCTCTCTCTCTCTCTGACTACCCACCGATAATTTTCGAAAATGAGAACGATAGTATAGATCCGATGAGATAAAAATCCGCCTCACTGTAATAATAGCCTTTTCTTATTTTTCCAATTACCGACTTTTCTCGCTATACAGCGCAAAGTTGTTTTATATTTGCTTAGACGCTATATTTGCTTTTTTTCAGCGCGTTTGAGCGGAACGTTACCCTTAAAAGTATTGAAAACGCACTCGCAGATACAACGAATGAATTTTTCGTCCGTCTGGCATAAGAAAGAAACGTGCTGATTTTTGTTCAAATAACATAGCGCTTTGAGAAAACAGATATTTTTCTTACCGATCGAACATTCTGCGGTTTTTCTCATATTAACCGAAGACGTTCTCTTCTTCATCGCGAGAAAGTTGCGCGACTGTCGCGAGAGATTGCGAGTACAATACTTTTACATGAAACTTCCGGAAAAGGATCTACGCGATACGTAAACGTAGTTCGCCGTATCGTCGGGAAATATGCGAAAACGATCGGGAGTTGATTGTTTCGAGCAATAAATATCCGTGAAGTTGAGACGTGGTGTCGTGATACGCTTCCTTTGGATCGTTTGAATAGAACTTGAGCGAGATGACGAATTTGCGCGCGATCTCGTGGATGTTTGAAAACCACAAAATAATTCGCGTTGAGAGATATATCGCGTTGTCCATGTCTCTGATGAAAGAGATTTTGCGTGATGAGAATTACGTTGAGATTCTTATGATTACTTCCCTTGGTAAACAGATCTACGATCGCTTCGCTCGTGGGCGATTCCCTCATAAGATCGTCAATTATTATCAATTTCGCACGGGATGGATCGTTAGAATAATCTTCCGGTGGTAATCTCTCGTGAAATTCGGTTGCGGAATCTCGAGTATTTTCGTATTGAAGCTGCTGATAAGCATCCGGCGTAATAAAACAAAATTCTCTCAAAACAGACATCTGACGTAGGTAAATGACAAAGAAATCTCTTTACAAAGATTGTTTTCCCGTATCCCGTCGGTCCGCACACGATCGACGTCTATGGATGTTTCCAGTGCACATCCATTTTGCGAAATGAACGTCTTGCGCGTACTTAGTTTAATAAACAATGGGATGGGACATTTGAGATTCTTGATTTTTTCTCAGAAGACTTTTGAGATTAGCTTACTCGCGGAAGAGCCCCTCGGCGGAAGTGTGCTCGCGCTAGCATCTTCGCATAACGACGACTCACACTCGACCGCGACAAGCCTCTCTCGTACGCTCGTGCGGGTGTCACCACGAGAGCACCGGCGTTAACGAGCTTGTACGTGGTGCTCCTTGAATGCTAATTCAAGCCGAAGAAACTTGCTCGCAGAAAAAGTGATTGAATACTTACTTGCGGACGTAAAAATGTATACTTTTTTTTTTACAAAGTATTTTATTCTTCATCGAAAATTGAAAATGTTTCTGTATAAAAAATTAATTTAAAAAAAAAGTTATAGTAATATGGGAAAAATTGGGAGTTTAAAAAATTTAATTTTACAAAAGGTTTATTATACTTTTTCTTACAATTAGAAAAATAAACATTTTTATTACATTACATTACAACTAAAAGTAAACACAAATTCACATTTTTAATTTTACAAAACGTTTTCTAATCGAAACTTCGAATAATAAACATTTTTCGAATTACATTTTTCTCTTAAATTTAATAACTAAAATAAAATGAACTTAATTTTTACAAACATATTTATTTGGTATACATATTTACATTCGCAGAACGAAGAAAATCCGAGCTTTAACCTAACTTAATTTTAAATAAATATTATATCATGTAAAACCGGATAAGAAAGGCGATTGTCGATAAATCTACGTTTTAATAAAATTGAAGCACATGTTTTTACTTCGTTTCGCGTTATTACCTCATGAAATGCGATGCAACGAATTACTTTAAATTGCAGATTTATCTCTTCTCTCTCTTCTCTTTCCTTATTTAATAATAAATTATAAATACTATAAATTAAAATTAAGCAGCTGCGAGTTTTCAAAATTTAATTTGATCCTCTTTATCTTACATGTTTCATATTTGCGTCCGTCCGGTGTATCACGTACGCGTAAAATTTCGGTCTGCCAGATACAAATGCTTCGATGAAGCTACCACATCCGTAACTCTCGAGTTCGTCAGTCATATCACCCAAAAATTACCTGTACGCGTTTCGTACTCGTTGGGATCACCGCTGTTCGTATATATACAAGAATCTGTATCATAATATAATACGCGCCGGTCTAATTTTTCCAAATATTCGTATAATTTTAAACGCGCTTGTGCCGTCGTGTATGCCACTATCACCACATTAGTTATTGGTGAAGGTACCACCGTTTCGCTCTTTAACCACCATGAAACATATTGCATCCTCGTTGACGGGCAATATGCCGATTATCTCGTATTCCGGGCTTGACAACAATTCGGCGAAACGTTGAGGGGTTCTTATTATTTCCGTATTCGGCAAGTTACTTCGCTGGCCGAATTTTCCCCAAAACGAATTGAGACAGAGTTTGGCGACGGAGCGTAAGCCAGAATTACATACGATGTTATTTTTATCAAGAATGATACCTTCGGTTGCTTCGTACTCCCTCAGGTAACGTTCTTTAGCAACATCGTCATTCTCGCACTCGCTCGGCCACCCACTCGCCTCTTGCTTTAATTGTAAAAAGGTGTTGATATACCCAGCAAACAATCCACCATGTTGCGTTTCGGGATTATATCGCATGGATTTGTATTGCCAAATCTCATCTACCCGTGTCACGAGATATTCTTTTTCGATTGCTTTGCGTAATTCATGGACACCTATGTGCCTTCGAACTCACGCTCCGCAGGATCGTGAGTGCACGCATCGCGAGAAAATGTTTCACAGCATGTACGGCAAAGAGCGAATAATAATTTACCGCGTACGCGATACGGCAGTACCGAATGGAAAAGATCATGCGGGGGGAGTATTCGACAATGTACGAGACCCTCGACTGGATTGAAATTAAAATTTGGCGCAATTCCAATTAAACTATTACATCCCTCTACATAAATATCTGGATGACCGATTGGAAAAACTCCAGTCTTGAGTACGTACGGGTACAAAAAACATACGTCTACATACGTCTACGTAGCGTATCTTCTCGGTACCCGAAACCCCGTATCGAGTCACGATATTGCCAGTGCGTCCGCCAAAAAATGCGTCACGAGGATCGAGAGGCGAGATTTGTACCATAGGGTGATTTTCAAGAAATTCTCCTATCTCTCGATTCTCGTGCATTTCTTCATCAAACACGCACTCCCATTTTTTCGTTAGGATATATCTCTGCTAACGTAACCGCTAAGACGTTGCAACCGTTCGTTCATAACGCGTGTCAATCGTATCTTTAAAATTCCCGAGCATTTTATCGCGATTTATTGGATAACAAGATGGGCATCCGTGAAAAAAGCATCCATGAAATTGTAAGACATGACGTTGCGTCTCACCTCCATTCTCACATTCGTAATATCTATCGACAAGCCTTCCGTTAATCCAATACTCGCGTCCACGTCCCGCGTGAATTATTCGATGACCGATCTCGCGTTCCTTTAAAATTAGCCATTGCACGGCTTTGCGCGACTGGTTATCTTTAAATCTGTATCCGATGAAATGATTCCTATTTCTCCTTCGTGCAAAAAGTTTTTCCGAAAAACTCTCATGCATGTTGAATAATAATTGCACATTTCTCGAATGGACACACGTTTCCCCGCTTTAAGAATATTTTTCTGAAGGCCATGCTCGTCGAAGAATATCAACGTCAATGCGATAATATTCGAGTATTTCACGTTGAAAATCAAATACGGTATTTTTATCTGTCATTTTCGCGTGTCACGCAAGAAAACGTTCGCGTTCCTCTGTTTGCATTGTTTCGGGCGAGTAATAATAAACATCCGGTAGCGGTCCGACATATGTTTGATTATCAAGTATTAAATAAGTGAGGAAAGACACCTTTGTCACAAGTATCCGGTAACCCGAAGGCCTTCGGTAATTCTAACAAACGCATCGGCATATAATTAATACTATCGATTTATACTATCAATAAATTTCGTACGATTTGCTGATAAGACCATAATTTTTGTTCCGTTCAAAATTATACGAGGTTCTAATCCAGAGTAATTTTCAACAATGTACCACAGGATAAACTGTGTGTCGAACGATTTCGCGTTATGCTATACAAATAATCCGAGTAAAATGTTTCATAGGATGTGTTACAAATTCGAAAAAGTGTTTTACAGGATCCTCCCGAAAAACAAATTCGCGTATTTCACACCAGTCGCAGCGCACCGACAAATTATCTATCCCCGCGTACGAATCGCAAATCTATTGCGCGATGCAGAGAGTCAGGACGTGAATTTTTATATCGATTCCCTCAAGTGATTGACGCGTCTCAAAATCATAAAACACGAATGTCATTCGTCCCTTTTCGCGTTCCCGTTCATCCGCGTTATTCTGTTCGCTCTCTTTCGTAATTACAGAAGAATCTCTGTCGGACTCAAGAGCGGAGGATCTGTTTTCACGAGAGAGAGGTATGTAGCAAAGATGATTTAGCAGTTTTTGCGAACTGTAAATTTTACAAAAAGAAACGCTACATTCGTGTTTTTTTGTCGCTTTTATAACCCGTCCGCAACCTTTGCAAAGTCGAATGGTATTACAAACACTCGCTGGTGTTTTTCCGTGACTTTGTCGCGAGATGATGCTCGAAGCATGCGTTTCCAAAGAACGAACGTTTGCAAGTCTCACCCCTAATAAATTCTACTATTTCGCGCTGATCACACGGCGGCACGTTGTTACATCGAGAACATTTATTTGAGCAGCGATGACCCCTTTCCTCGCGATATCCGATATTGCATGATATGCAATAACCTCCTCTACTTCCCGCGGCCGCTTTTAAATTTAAAATAGGATTATAATGATGTTGACGTTCGTAATATATAATATTTAATCGGTATAAGTGCTCGCGTTTTAGAGAGGCGAATACCGCGGTTCCGTTCGAATAAAGGTCTCTCGCCGCCTCTGAAAGTGGCAAAATTATAAACAACACTCGCGATATCGGATGCGGCGAAAAAGCGTTGGAAACATTCTATTTCCCGAATCCTGCAATCCTCCGGTGGAATGGTGACGCCGGCCCTCCTTGTCAAATCCTGCGCGAGATCGCGTTGTAACGAGGAATTCTGACGTCTTACCGCATTCCATCGCTCGTGAAGTTCCCCTGCTCGCAACATTCCGCGTTCATGATAAATTTGCGCGGCTATGAGAGAGCGGGGAAAACATAAATTATCCGAATTAGAGATTGTTAAAACGTTTCGCAACGTCTTTCGGTGTAAGTTTATTCGAAACGCGCCCGCGACCTCTGGATGCCGTGACATTGAAAACGCGTACGTTAAAATTCTGCGCGATATCGAGACCACCGACGCTTTGCGCTACTGAACTCACAAGACGCCAAATGTCCTTATGAGTTAAGTCGCGTGCCGGTCGAAATGATAATCCCACCGTGCATTAAATCCTCCGAATCGAATGAAAATTCCACGTAATCATGCGGTTTGGAAGTATGCAACGCATAGACATGAATTTCAGCGAATACGTTTTCAAGCCAGTTATAAAGTTCGACTCCTTCGGGTTAGCGGACGCAAACGGAATATCGCCTCCCTTCCTAATATCTCGAAATTTCTCCGGTGCGAATTTTTCTCGATTAATAGTAAATGATTAAAATTTCTACCTTCTTCGTGCTTGTTCCCTTTCCCCCTCCTCCTCCTCTGTTTCCTCTACCACTTGTTCTTCTTTTACCTCCTCTTCCTCTCTTTCTTCATCAGCTGTTTCATGCTCCTGCTCCTCCTCTTCCAAATTCTCCTGAGCAGAAAGTATTCGGTTTTCTCCACGCTGCGGCTCTTTGATGTTCGCTTCTGCACAAAAGTTACAAAAATTAGAATTTTACTTTATAGAAAATACTTCGATAATGCTTCGAATATTATGTGTATTTAATTTAATAAACGTGCATACATGATATTTTTCGCCGAGGTAATCCGCCTTTTGCCATCTCCTTCTCACATGAAGAATAGGGCTGAGAGGAATTCCTATTAAAAAAATTCGATAATTTAAAATTAAATACGAACATAAATCGAGAAATTAAGAAAAAAGATTATATACCAGCAGGAGATGTTTTTCTAATTTCCTCTTCGGCTTCTCGTTCTTCCTCGCGTTTCCTCCTCCTCCTCTTCCTCCTATTCCTCCTCTTCCTCCTCCTCCTCCTCCTCCTCCTCTTCTTCTTCCTCTTTCTCCCTCTCTTTTTCCTCTTCCTGCTCTTTTTCCCGTTCTTCATCCTCTCCCTCTTCCGGGATTACGGGAAAATACATATGATCGTATTTTAGGAAAAAAGTATATCATAAATTTTTATTCATAATATTAATATTATGCCCTTAATTAATATAATTATTATGTCTTTTAATTAATATTTTTTTCTCTTTATCAACTTACCAGGCGAAACCGCACGCGGATCGGAAGTACTTATTTCTGTATCTGAAAAACAAAGTTGTACTAAGATTTTTTATCTTTTACTATTTGTTTTAGAGATTATTTATTTGAAAATGTAAATCTACCATACGAGAGCTGAATAATTTCTGAAGGCGCTTCTTCCTGCATTAATTCAACACGTGTCCTTCCTAAAAGCATTTAATATTTTAATCTTAGAAAATTGTACAAAATTACATTTTTAATATTACTCCTGTCTAGTTTTTTAGTGATATTACTTACGCGCTGGTCCTGCTTCTGGCTCTCCCTCCGCGCGTCGTCTCCGAATCTCCGAAGAATACATTAACGCAGAATACACTAACCCTTTGACGAGCCCTTTTTCCTTCTACAATTTATTATTAAAAATTAGCTAAACCGAATTTGTTATTCGAATTACTTATATATAGAAATAATAGCGCGGTGCTTACTATTATGGAGATGCGAGAGGAGATTTTGGATGTATCCACCCACATCCTCCTCCTCGTGTCCAGCTGCACGTCGCGATTCGATTATTTCTTCAGAATAACCGTAATCCAGAGTAACCGCACGTCGGTACCAAAGTATCCTAACTGATACAATACTCCCAATATTGTATCGGAACATTCGCACGAAAAACGTGTGAAAAGCAGATAATTAGCATCGAGCGAAACGTTGGATATTTTAGTTAAAAATTTCTCTGCGTTTATGCGAGTATCCAACATCGATGCTAACTTTACGCTTCTAATTACTTCACTGCCCATTTTTCGCATCTTTATTCGCACAAAATAATCCGAAACTTTTAAAACTCGCGTGACAAAACTGAAGTGAACGAAAGAGTTCAACTCAGAAATAGTTTTAGATAGCGCAACCATACATTATATATAGGGAAAATCCTACCTTTTCCGTAAAGAGACTTATAAAAATTCTAGAATTATTCTGTAATTTCAAGAAGGGAGGGGGGGGGATAAGAATGTTATTATGTTACTCAGCCATAGTAATAAACCATTTTTTCTTGAAAATTTGTATTCCTTGTATCTAGACTTGACTCTTTTTTGATTTCATCTTTTTTTGTTTTTACTAACGCATAAATGGCGCCAGACATACGTCGCGTCCAAATGAATAGTTATTTAAGTTTGAGAAAAGTTCTCGCTTCTTCAAATTTAACATTTATAAAATATTTCTTATTCGTAATTCTATTGTATATTTCGATAATTTCTTCTTTTTGAAATAGTTTTTGTATGATTTTTTTCGATGATATTTTTTTAATTTTCTCATCTAATATCCAAGCATATTCGAACGTGATCGAACCTGCAATATTCGCTTTATTCGAGAAAATTCTTTTCTTGTTGAAAAAAGAGCAGCGTCAAATTATAATTTACTCGAATGTTTAATAATTTATTTATTTATTAAGACACGCGTGTTCGAACATGATCGAATCTGTAATAATTCTGTTATTCAAGAAAAGTTTTTCTTTGAAAAAGAGCAGAGACAAAGCGAAGAGATGCGTTTCTTCTAGAATCTTCGGTTTGATTATTATTTATAGAATGTACTTTTTTGTTTATTTCGAAGGGAGAGGAGATGCTATATAAGTAGGTATTGCTGTACATACCAGTACATTGCTTCGCTCGAGTATCGAGTATTCGAAGCGTTCACTTCGAAAATATCCCTCCAAGTTTTCGTTTGTTAAAAGTGAACATTTATTCAAAATTCTCTCGTCAAGTAATATAACCAGACAACAAGAAGCTGCGAATCCCGCGAAAATAGAAAATATTCGCAAGATATTCAAGAACTCTGTGCAAAATGTGCAACAAAATTTGTTACTTTCTACGACGTACCCTCTCAATACCTCTCATACGAAGAAATTACACGTGGGATTACAATTATCTAAGGAGAGTATCTTCGAGCCTGTCGTCAAATTGAGTGGTAATTCTGCAGAAGGAATCAGCTTTGATCCGGACACGTAGCAATTTCAAGAAAGTATTCGGGACATGAACGCGTACTTTAATGGAGGCAACAAAAGAAAAATAAATTCTATCACATTTGCAAACATATTCATCAACTTCACTTCTGCCTACGAAGCGAGAGTATTGGTGACGTATAAGGAAAATGAAAATTTTCCTAAAGAAAGCAGTACTGGAACGCAAACAGACTCGAAAGCGGAGAAACAACCACCATCGAAAAAAAAGGAAAACTTATTCTGTCGCAGTTGTAATGCAGCAAGCTATTTTTCAAGGAATGGAGAATATCATCAAATGTGTTGATGCTCGTAAACCAGCTAGCATCTATCGTCGATACGAGTGCGCACGTTATTTGATCAAGGAAATAGAATTATGTCTACCTAACAATTACATCGACGTCGGTATCATCAAATTCACTCTCCGAGACAACCAAAAAGATATCGAAGTTGCTGTGAGAACGCAAATAAATAATTATAAATAAATAAATAATTTACAATTTGGATACATATTTTAATATTGTATTTTTAGAATTAATTACATTAAAATTTAAAGAAATTACTAATATTTTAATGAATCGAGAGTTATAATTTTTATATAATAATTGAATTATATGTTATTTATATAATAACTGAATTATAATGTATTTAATTTTGTAACAAAACATATTCATATATATGTGAAAAATGTAATATATATAAATAAATTTAGTTTATACTTGATAACATAAATTCAAATTTATGTCGTTTCTTTGTCTTTCCATTTATCCTAAATTTTTCACAATTCCTCCCCTTTTTTGAAAGCCATTTACGCGGACCTGTACGATCAAGTTTTCCTATTGTCTCCTAGTATCTTTATATTTTCCTAACTCTCTCTCTCTCTCTCTCTCTCTCTCTCTCTCTCTCTCTCTCTCTCTCTCTCTCTCTCTCTCTCTCTCTTTCCCTTCAGTATTCGCAAAGTTATCATCGAAAGAAAGTTTTTTTCAACCCACGTGTTTGTCATAGGATAAAAGCATATAACTCCAAATTCGTCGTCATTGTTATCAAAAACTTCTAGTGCGAAACTGTCCGTTCCTGTTTTCCTCTCCCAAATATCATATGATTCGGTAAATAACTCTAACGGTTATTACACTCCGAAAACCTCTCGTCTTCAAAATGTTTATTCATTTCCTCCATACAAAAAAATGTCAAACAACTCGAGAAATTTATTTAAATTCGTTAGCTGAGACGCCGAGAAACCTTCCGGCCTAAGAAAACGTCATATCCCATATACAATAATAAAAACGTAATAAAAACTCCCAAAAAATCAATTTTCTTCTCCTCGCTCCATCCCTCGTATCATAAAAATCGCATTCCATTCTCGTCAAGTATATTCCCTTCACACACCAGCCATTCTTCTTTTCCGGAGACGCCATTTTGTTTTCGGACCTCGAACGATCCCAGATTTTCTCCCCCTTCTCCTTCTTTTTTGTCTGGCATTTCGACAACCAATCACACACATGGGGCACAATGGGCAGAGCCAATCAGAATCACGCGCCGAGCAGCTTTGGCTTCAGTCAATCAGAATACCCTCACTAATTACATAATTATCACCTGCCACGCCCACCGCTTTGGCTTCAACCAATCAGAACGTGATTAACACCCATTCCCACGTGATTGACAGTTTTTTGACAGCGGGAGGCCACGCCCCTGGCGCCAGTGGGGAAGTGGTGGGGATTTGTTTTGACGGGTCATGGTTACCCACATACTACTTGCGTCTTATCATAAGACTTTCGCTCCAATTTTAATTATAATTTGTTTTGAAAGTCCAACTGTTCTAGTATCATCATTATCATTATCTATCAATACCTTTGTTACTTTTTTTTTATATATGGAACACAATTGTATCTTCTGCAATTAATAATATTTCTTTTGAAGCAATATGATTTAACATTGCAGTGTTAAGAACGTCACACATATGGTAAGTAGACAGTAAACACACTATGTCAGATGGCAAATTATTAATAAAATCGTATAATTCGTTTAATCTTGTTTCTGAAGATTGCCCTTTAAAAGATATTTTTCTTTTTTCGAAAATATCACAATCAGATTTTGTTACTAAATCAATACGAATTCTTGATAGCAATTCACGATAAATGTCGTGTCCTTGTTGATTCATTGTCAATTTGTCATAATCGAATAAAATAGTCCACAGATTAATAACACTTAAAGAACTAAGATATTTATAAATTTTTTCATCTGATAAATATACAAAGGCAGGATCTTCATGTACGAGACGTAACTGCAAATAAAAGAATATACTTTTTTGACCAAACCAACCATCACTACAATCAACAGTATCGAATATTTAAGACAATAAATCATAAATGTATATACATTAAAATTAAATTAGATATTATTGATACTTCATCAATTATAATGAGAATAGCATCTTTAAGATCTGATCATAAAACTTGTAAAACATGATCAGATAATTGTTTATATTTAGGAATATGACCATGTTCAACAGGTAACTGTAGCAATCTGTGAACTGTCAAATCATCTATATTAAACGCTGTTATATCAGTAGGTGCTGCTGTAGCAGTATCTTTGTTGAGATTTTGTTTTATCCAATATTTAATTGTTTTAATCAAGAAACTTTTGCTAGTACCTCCTTCTCCACTAACGTATAACCATAGTATTGATTTATCTGACATTACGGTATTAGTAACTTTATCAAACACTCTTTTTTTATCTATATTCAGTTTTGAAATCATTTCAGATATATCGATTTCTTCGCATTTGTCATCAAGATCTTTAAAATCTTGCATCGCTTCACCAGCTTCAACCTATTGGGAACACCTTTGAACCTTATTGGGATCACATGCTCTTTTTTCAAATTATCAAGATTCTTGAAGTAATTGCTTCGCATTTTCAAATGCTTTTTGTAATTCTTCTAATTTTTCGTAATACTGCAATGCTTCCGCAAGATGTAATTTTATCTCGTGAAACGATGCTATATAATTATCACATTCATTTTTAAGTTCTTCTATTTTCCGCCATGGTTGAAACATAAGGAGCAATGAAAAAAAATATTTATCCGGTCACGTATTGACATATCTATAATGATATCATCAATGATATAATCATATCTATAATGATTAATGAGACAGCTACGCTTTCGCCGTTTAAGTAACGTTATTCTGTATTCAATATTTTTATCTCGTGGTTTGATTTTCGTAATATCATATCTTTGTGCAAATTTATATAATGACATCGATTCTAATTCTTCCAATCTATATGGATAATGATTGACTATTATAGATGGATAAAATAAATCTGTAGAATCTCCATCAAGAGCTTTCTTACAGCTTTTGATTTTTCTGTATCATATCTGATTAACGTCTAACCATTTAATAGTCGTGTTTAAATCAGTTCCATATAAAGGAATATCTAGCAATGTATTAGCAGCTTCAAGAGTTCCACATTCCCTATTATTCGTGAATCGCAAACCAATATTCCAAAGAAAGCTTGCCAATGATTTACTTTTATCATTTTTATTATTTATGACTGTATCAGATAATTCACATTTTCCTGGTTTATTCATATACTTTGTAACATAATAAATAAGAAATGATGATTTTTCATCAATAAATTGTATATTCATATTTCCTTCTCAGTAAGAAGAACTGGATTATAATCGTTAATATTAATTTCAATATTTGTTCGAGATAAATCGTAAAGTTTTTTATGTTTTAATTGTTTCCTACCTGCTATTGAACTTATGACATCTTTCATAACAAATATTTCTGTAACAGAACGAGGAAAACCGAAAACGATATACACGAACAATTTTACGCCCTTCTTTCTTACAACGAAGACAGTAATTATTATGTTTATGTCGTTGATGCGTATTAACTCGTCTGTATAATAACAGTAAAATCTTTTGATCCGATAGTTTATAACTTATATATTGTAAAATAAACTTAGAAACTTCTTCTGCAGAAGATTCCCCAATAATTGGCGCATTTTTAATTCGAAGCAATAAATGAAAATGCTGTGTATCTCCTTGGTATTCTCGTCGCCAGAAATGTGTTATCTCTCCGATCGGATGATCTTTAGAAATTTCGATGTTAATACAGGATCTCTAGCAATAAGAACATTAGTAAATAAAGAAGAATCATTAGACCATCCATTTATTTTATGAATATATTCATCTAATTCATTCCCATAATCATTCACTAGGACTCAATGTTAGAAATCATGTCGCAGGTCCGTAATGTTGTGTCATGCAATTTAAATCATTTCTTGATTTATGCCAACATTGTTCCGTATTTCTTAGAATAGAATATTGAACTCAAATTAGATTCTAATAAAACTTTATGCATTGCTTCTAAATATTCTGAAGCCGTATAACGATCTCGAAAATTGTTGGTTACGTTTTGGTTTCATTTTATGATAAATACCACGACTTAGTTGTGGCATTATTTAATAAATAAAATAAGTATTGATTATCTATATGTTGATTATCTATATCAACAATCTATATTTTAGATTTCAAGCGACATTTAATAAATTCATGGTCATGAAGTTTCATCGGTCTAGTATCATCATATTGTCCATTAACATCAAAAGGATATAAATCTGGAAAACAATAAATCTAAATTTTTTTCATGATCTAAGGGTGAATTTTTTAACATTTGATATAAGGCGATAGCAGTTTTACATGTTTTTTTTTTTTTTTTCATACAAAGGATAAAGTATATTGCTCGTAATAACTATCACTGTCATCTGTAATCTGAGTTAACATTGCCTGACCTACATTATTTGCAATATCTTTTAAATTATTATTTGTTTCTTGCATTTCAATGTTTGAATTTAATTTGAAATCGTTCATCCAGAATTGGAAATTGATTATCATTTTCTGCCTCTTGTATTTCAAATTCTGGATTATTCAACCTCTCTAAACACAATCCATCGTGAGTATTTGGCAATATGATTTGCTTGTAAAGAGGATTATTGCATTTCAACCATATTAATGCATCAAATATTTTTTTGACATTTACCATTTCTTCCCAAATAATTTTAGACTTTTTTGTCGGAATACCTCTAACTAAAATGTACATGATTTATATTTATTGGATCATTATTCTTGCATAATTTATTCCATGTTTCTTGCAAAGGAAATGGTAAATGAAATGTTCTGCCTTTTACTTTTTGTAAAAGGCAGAACATTTCATTTATCATTTCCTTTTGCTTTTCATTTGCTTTTTAGGCAATTTTTTATTAATAACGGTTCCCATTTTAACAACGGTTTGAAATGCCTTAACTCTTTGTATAAGAATTTTTTCGAATATGTTGAGAGATGCTATCACATCAGGTATATCATATACAAAGAGATAATTTAAAATATAATATGAAGACAAAATTCCATTACGGAATTTTCGTTCACAATAATCACATATGTATTATGAATTAATATTATATTTTTTTTAATATATGTCATTAAATCTTTCCAAATGTATCCAAATGTATCCATTTGTGCTTTAAGTTTATTAATTACAGATACATTTTTTTTAAAACAAAGTCTCTCATATGATACACAAACATGTCAAGGTGTATCCATGGAATGTTTAGTCAAAGTTTTAAATGCCTTGTTATATTTAAAAATGATATCTTCATCACTCAAAATAGTATTGGTATGCTAATATTTGTACATATTTATTTTTTTCTGTGCTACAGTTATGTCATTTAATGTATCTAAATCAGTAGAAGTTAAAGTTTTCTCCAGATTTAACATCTTATGATAGAAGGAAGTCATTCGATAAACTAAACGTTTAATATATATATAAACGTATAATATATATATTTAATATACCTTTGGGAAATGTGGATATAATAATTGAATAGAAAGAGACATTGCTTTGCAGAATCGAATCAATATAACAAACATGTGTATGACCCTTCTTCTTCCCTTACTCTAATCTTGTTTTCTTGTACATTTATGAATCTTTTGTAGTAATTGTGGTATTTCCTTAAAAGTACATATATTTATTATTTGAAAGAATTTTTCATAACAATCAATTACAAAGATCGTCAATTTTACAAGGTATCACATAATCATTTTTTTTGCTCATCAAAGTGCTTTCATCAAAGGTAATACATTTGTAATTTTTTATATTTATTTTCAAAGGTTGTGATTCAATAATATTGCGATATGTAGTATCAATAAAATAATTCTCAGACTTAGCTGTATGTCTCGATTTGCCACAAAGTGCACTTAATTTATCATTAATTGTTTTGCATTTATCATCATTTGCGACTCAAACATACTTCTGATTTCTTTTTAAGTAATGTTAATATCTTACACATATTGCAGACATAATTGTTCCGAATGTGCGCACCAACGTACGATTGTTTCGGTTTGTATTCGTTTTTCAACATGATTTTTAATATTTTAAGTTTCCTTGAAATCTCTTCTACTGCTACAGGATTACGAAATTTTATAAAATTTTGTGACCAAAATCTTTCATATTTTTTAATAATATTTTTGCTAATGCTACAATTTTTTTTAATGATGGATTTTGATTTCTTTTTTTCGTAATATCGCTTATTATACCATTTACGATCGCAGTTTTCTGTCTGTCACGTTCATGCTGAAAATTTTTTAAGTAACGTATTCGTTTTTTAGTGCGATTATTTTCTATATCGTATTCATATCGACGACGTTTTCTAGCATGAATATTATCTAAATTCTGTTCATATAAACGAAGTTTTTTAGTGCGATTGTTGTCTAAATCTTTTTTATCGCTTCATTTGTTTAACGCGATTATTGTGTAAGTCTTTTTTATAGTGCTCAATTTGTTTAGCGCGACTATTGTCTAAGTCTTTTTTATATCACTGCATCTTTTTAGCACGATTATTTTCCAAATCCTTTTTATATCGCTGCATTTTTTAGCGATTATTTAAAAAATTTTTTTATTTTTCGCAATTTTTGTTTAGCACGGTTATTTTCTAAATCCTGTTCATACCAGTAACGTTTTTTAACACAATTATTTTCTAAATCTTGTTGGTGACATTTTTTAGCACGATAATTTCCTTCTTGATGTAAATATCGATCTTTATTTTGAAGATATTTCTTTTTATTGTTTTGTTCAGTCTGATTGTTGACTAGCTCTTCCACAATTTCCTGTGAAACGCTTTGGATTAATTGTACTTTATTTTGAAAACATTTATTTTTAATGTTTTGTTCAGTTTTGATGCTTTGCGTCTCATAATTATTCTCTAAATCTTGATATAGATTTTTAGAACATATATTATTATTTTGTTCAATCTAAATAATATTTTTGATTATTTCTTCTATAATTTCTTCTGTAATTTCCTTTGTAGCGCTTTGAATTAATTGTATTTTATTAAATTCTTTTTTACTGGCATAATTATCACGACGTTTTCTTAATCGATTCAATTTCTGTTGATCCGTCTCAGATTGACATATTATACGTATACAAATTGTTTCAGCCTCTCTTATTTTTATTACTGCTAAAGGAAGTACTTTTTGAGCAATATTCTGTGGATCTTGAGGAAAATGCTCAATTTGTTTCAAGAATTTTTAAATAAATTTAAATTTTGAATTTTTAAATGGAATTTTTAAATGAATTTAAATGAATTTAAATTTAAATTAAGTGAATTTAAATGAATTTCAAATGAGAATGCATTAACTCATGATATCTTTAATATTAAATAATAATGAAACTGCAAAAGCTATAACGAAAATCACAATCGCTATAGTTCAATTGACGTTGTACAATAGGAAATTTGACAGGATGTTTCTGAAAATCGTATGTTGGAAATAATCTTTTTAAAAATTATTCATGATATTTATGTAAAGTTTTATTATTTAAAGAATCATATATAAATATATTTTTTCTATCATAATAATTACATATCCAATGTCCATCTAATGAACATTCAGATGAACTATGTAGTATTTGTATATGTTTTTTATACCTATATCTATCGATATAGATTATATTAGGTAATTGTATTGGCCATGTTTCCACAAGCATATATTTTGAACAACTTCGTAAAAGAAATGGTCCATATGTACATCTGTCAATCATTCAGTGCGAACAATGATATCTTTCTCTTTAGATATTAAAATCATAAGGTTCTTTGAGTGTCACACATTTTCATGTTATTGATGGATAATCAGTGCTAATAGCAACTGGTATTTTTCAATGTGACAGCCGTTGTACAGCGTCGATTATTTATTGTTACGTCCAGCCTGGAGTAAATTAAAAATTGAAAATTAAGAATTAAAATTTGCGAACAGGGTACGAATTAGAAGGACGCGAACAGTTACTCTCTCTCGAAGACCAAGCGTGGAAACGTGATCCTTCGAGTCCAAGCACTAATAAGTCTCGACACTAAGTCAGCGATGCGAGAACACTATGACGCTATTCCACAGACGTGCGCTGGTCGGTCATTTTCTAGTCAAGAAACTTAATTCCTATTACTAGGGATAGACCTCGTGTGATCAGTGGGATGCAGGGAATGAGACGAGGATTTTAAGAGAAATAAAGAGAAATTAAAATTAAACTAAATGTTTAATATGGTTTAATATGGTTAATGTTGTACATGTTTCCTTTGAGAAGCAAGAGAAATGATGTGGGTGAGTAGTATGCATGTATGTTATCGCGGATGTTACAATCGGCGGCCATCGGGTAGGATTTCTAGTAGGGAGAGTGTGAGTGTAAGAGTATATTAAGCGATGATCCGGTAATACATTACAAAATATGTTTGGGAATAAACTTAAATTAAATAAAACGAAAAATTGACATTATTTAATTAATATGTATGTGTGTACATAATGGAAAATTAAGGAGGAGAGTAGGCTTGAAATTGCTTTGGAGGACGGATTGAGAGATCAAATAATTCAGGAAAATCTATTTCAATATTTGGAAACAGGAATTCTCCATTGGGATTCTCCATCTCTCTTCATTATAGAATAAAGAACCAGAAATAGGACATCGAAGTCGATGATAAATTCAAGGTCAAATGCATAATATGGATTTCCAGCGGAACCGGTAGAAAACTTGGAGAAAAGTTGGGAAAAAGAGTCCAGAGAAGATTCAAAAGAGGGAGTAGAAGAAGTAGAAAGATTGAGGAAAAAGAGGAGAGGGAGATTCGAGATGGTAGAAGAAGTTGACGGTAGCGATTCGGTAGATTGTTTCATCGGTAGATTGTTTTGTTTCGCTTTTTTGTTTCTGACTCTGAACGTCTGTCAGGCTTCACCATTATAATGGCGACGGGGTCATTTTGATAAGCGGTCAAATTGTCGATTTTTAGAAGTCGGCACTTCTGTTTGAACTCACTACAGAGGGAAGAGGGAAAAAATGAATAAAAAGAAATTTGGCATATGAATAAAGCAGGAAAAGAAAACTAGGAGAGACAGAGGGAGAAAAATGAAAATGTAGATAAGAGCGACCGAGAGTCTTCGAGGGCTTTCGAAATTCGAAGATTCCAAGTAGTTCACACGTAAGAGTCCGACGTAAGAGAAAAAGAGAAAGATAGACAAGAGCGATTGGGAGTCTTTGAGAGCCTTCAACGAAATTCGGAGGTCCCAAATAGTTCGCACCGACGTAAGAAAGAGAGAGAAAGATAGGTAAGGGCGACCAGGAGCCTTCGAGAGCCTTCAACGAAATTCGAAGGTCCCAAGTAGTCCGCATCGGATTAGTGAAGAATGAGTCTGAATATTCTTCTGGAAAGTTAACTTGCTTACTGCTTTTGCTTACTTGCTTACTGCTGGAAGGTTAACTTGCTTACTCCAATTTTGGCTCAGACTATTGTTTATCGAGTTATTAACGATTAAAGTTGATCAATCAGATTGCGTCCAGCCGCAAAAGCGTAGCATGCCATGAGGCCCCTCGCGCTTTCTGTACATTCTCCCAATTAAAATTGTATTCTAATTTTTTATATTAATTAATAAATTAATGAAATAAAATTAATTCATCAATAAATGAGTAAATAAATAAATAAATAAGTCAATAAATATATAAGTGAGAAGTTACAGTTAGAAATTTATCCAATTTCTGATTGTTTTTTGTTATTTATTATTTATTTATTTGTTTATTTATTTAATTCAATTATTTAATCCAAGTTTTATTCAGTTATTTGACTTTCATGACTAACCTAACAGTGATGGGAAAAAACTAATTAGAGAGATTTGTTATGGATACAAAAAAAGACTATTGGCAACATTATCAAAATAAATTGTAAATAAATTGTTTAAATGACCTTTTCAGAAATTGTTTTGGCATGTATCACGTATGATTCTTATGTATTTTTTTCATAGAAACCGATGAAGCTATCAATTTTCAATTAAAATTAGATTTTTAAAAAAATTGCTTAAACAAATTGCTTGTGAAAAATTTATTTTCATTATTTCATAACGTTGGCATGTACGATTCTTATGTATTTTTCTTCTTATAATTCGATTCTTATAATTCGATGACGTCATCATTTTAAAATCCGAAATTAACGAATATGTATAAATAATTTAATCTAAGTAATTAATTTGTTAATCAATTTATTTATAACAATTAACAATTAACAGTTAACAGTTAACAGTTGACAGTTAACAGTTAACAGCTAATAGTTAACAGTTAACAGTTAACAGTTAAGAGTTAACAGTTAACAGTTAACAATTAACTATTTCAGAACGCTTTGAATAATTCCCCGTTCGCTGCTAAACAAGCGTGGGCTCTTCAAACGATTTCGTCCTTTACATGCAAACGTGCAACGAAACATTTCGGCATCCACCATTGCTACAGTAGCATGCAATCACTTCCTCCATGTCCTCTGGTTTCTTCCGTGTAAACTTTTTCCTTTAGGTAACCCCAAAGGAAGAAGTCCAAAGGCGAAAGATCAGGCAAACTGACAATAAAAGTCAACTTGAAAATTTATTTATACAATAATTTTTAATTACATAAGGTCAAACGAATCTGACCGTAGTGGCCAGCGGACCGCAGCGCCGACACCGAACCAACGTCCAAGAAACTAGGCGTTGAGATATTCCCTCACACGCCGAGTATTATGCGGTGGTGCACCATCTTGTTGGAACCAACGAGGTCGATTTGCCAGGGGGACATCGTCCAGTAAATCTGGAAAGATCTCCTCGAAAAAAATAGCGTACTGCTCATCTTGAAATAAAAATGGATACGTAATTTTTAAAGTGTACGTGTCTGTGTAGGTGAATCGTCGAGTCACAGATGTAGTGATACTTACCCCAAGAATGTCCGGAAGTTGATAAATGAGGACTTGATCTCCGACAATTCCTCCCCATATGATTACTTTCCAACGAAACGAATAAAGTAGTAACACTTCCTTTATTTTTAAATGAGGTGTTGGAAAAAACGGATGATCTGAAACACCGATATATACAGTGGTCAATAAAATTAATGCATAGGTAAAATTATACCAAAATTTTGTATAACTTTAAATAAGCAGAACTCTACGAAAAATTATCAAATTTTTTTTGCATTTTCAAGAATAAAATTTGTACTTTAAAAAGCATTAGTCATTATTTGAATTTATCTTTCCCTCATTCCGCCTTCATTCTTTAAATAGTAAGGACATGTTTCGTCTCTCTAAAAATTACATAATTAGACATATTGTACGAAAAACGATGAATTTTTTTCGTAAATATTATGGTAACCATTATAAAGTTTGAACTTTTTTCTTTACAAATTAGAAAAAAGAAAAGTTTGTATGATTTTTTTTCGCGGAGTTACAATATGTCAAAGTTATTTTGCTTACAATTTATTTTGCTCCGTCAAATTATGCAATTTATAGTAAACAAAACACGTCTTTACTTTTTAATGATGGCAGAATGAAAGAAAGATAAAGTCAAATAACAATTAATGCTTTTTAAAGTACAGATTTTACTCTTGAAAATGCAAAAAAAATTTTCTAATATGATAATTTTTCGCAGAGTTCTGCTTATGTGAAGTTATACTAAATTTATAATTTTACCTCTGTGTTATAATTCAAATTAATAATTTTACATTAATGTTACAACTACTGACGTTAGATACCATGTAAACGCTATTTTATGACAAAGTTACTATATCAATGTAGTAACTCAAAATCGTTTAGTGAAGAGGCTTAGAATTACTACTACATCAACATACTACATCAACATAAAAAGGACTTGTAAATGGCTGCAATGTAAGCAATAATACCAATCGTAAAAATTAAACGCCTTTTCATCGTTTGCAGGGTTGATTATTCAGTATTTTGTGCCATACAGAAGGAGAGATAAGAAAATAAAAAAAAATAAGAACCAAAAAACGTGAAAGTCACGTTCTTTTAGACAACACTCTTACAACAAGCAAGCATCTAATTCTTCGTTATTTTATATTGATTGATTAATGGAAATCCTTGATTCACTTCATTCGAAAATTGTTAAGCAATTTCAGCTTGGTTGGAGAAAGATAAGCCTGAATATGTAAACGCGACTTAAGTAAGAGTTATAACATCAATGTTCTAAGTCGAAGTTAAAAGCCAGTGTAACAGCCAGTAAACATATTAATAAATTTAAAATCTAATAAACTCACTTTAGTATTACAAAAAAGTAACAAAAAATAACGAATCGTTGCTTTTTAAATAATGGTAATAGTAACGAATTACTTTTTAAAATCAGTAACGAGTAATGGTAACGAATTATCTTTTGCAAAAATAAGACTAACGATAAAATAATTTTTTTGAGATAATGTTCTCAACTCTCCTCGCGAATGCAATTCTTGCATCCCATACTGCACTGAGAAACGATCTACTGTTGCCAGCCAAGCATTATGTTGCTATCCATCAGCACATGAAGCACATTGTATATTCACGCTTGACTTTAACGCATTTTAGTGCATATTAATATGTTTATCTTTTATATTAAAATTCTTGAACTTAATTGTATCTTAACCTTGCTCCTACATACTATTCACGCACATGAGAAATCTTTTTAAAATGGCTAGCATAGAATGAATTTCGCTCGCACTTGTCTACATGTATTATTCGAAGATACTCCACAATTTTCTAATAATTTTTCTCGATCGTTTACAATTTTTTCATCAGATTTAAAATGTTTTTGGTCACACCTAGTTATACAATTGCCATGTAACATTTCTCCACGAAGACTACTGTTGCGACCACTTGCGCTATATGTGGAGTAACGAATTTATATCATCGGAAACTGTAAGGCGTCATCTTTTTAGATTAAGTCACTCTGAATATATAGACGATTATTATAATTGAAGCTTATACACTGATGAGTAAGAGTCGAAATATTTGTTATGTTTATATTTATCGCGTTCTCTTTTGTATTTTTATACTAAAATAATAAATTAGCAACTGTCAACCAGCTTGGTTCGTATAATGCTTTTTTGTATATGTAAAATATTATTTAAATTATTACTATCCGAATTTAATTGTAAACTATAATAAATTGATTGAAATAAGGTATATAGAAACTTTCTTAACCCACTGTAGATAAAGCTAAAGATAGCACAAAAGAAATAGTTAATGTGGGAAAAGAATCTGTTGTTCCCAAAGAACATTCTGACATCTATAAGATGTCTTAAAGACATCTTAAAAATTTTAAGACATCTTTTTAGACTTCTTAAAATTACTAGATATAGAAGCTTTATAAATGTCTTATATCTCGTTTTCTGATGTCATTGAAACGATAACAGACATCTTAATCGATTTTTTATAGTCATCTGTTAGATATCTAAGATAATTAAAAAAATATCTTAAAATTTTTAGGACGTCTTTGAAATGTTTCATAAACGTCACAATGTTTTCTAAGTAAGTGATTCTAATGTTATATAACTTTTATATAGCTAATTATATTAGAGCTATATTATTAGTTATATTATAGCTAGTTATTTCTTTGACACTTTAATTAATAATTGTATTATCCAAATAATATTTAATTTACTTTCATTTGGAAGTCTTCCATTTGGAAAGATTTCATTTAAGTAGAGTCCCATGTTGGGAACTGACCTTCAAAAACCAATTTCATTAGAAATAATTAAAATAATTTTATAATGCTTTGCCTTTTATTCTATTCTGTATGATTTTTATTTACGAAAAATAAAATTTCGCCGCATCCATTTGGTGGCAATGTCTCATACTAGATTAATCTTAAAGATATCCTAAAAGAGACATTTATAAGATTTGTAAAACTAAAAGATGTCTTTATGATGTCTGTTAGTCGTGTCTTTAAGACATTAAAAAGATGTTCACTAGATATTTAAAAAGAGATGTCTGTAAGAATTGATTAAAAGAGTTTTCTAGTCAAATCTTAAAGACTCTTTTAAAACGTTCAATAAATCTTTCAGATATACGTGTTTTCAGGATTATTTTTGGTGAAGGGCAACATACGAGATCTAGTCTCTCAATATTGTATTATTGTATAATAGGAATGATTTAATAAATAAAATGTAGGTAGCAAGCGAAATATAACATTTATGTATAAAGAGTGTTACGCAGTATCTAAAGTATAAAGTTATTATGAATATTTGCTATGCAAATGATAAATATATCATTACATATTTAATAAAATTTTAGATTCGATCTCACCAATATTTATATTCACAAAAGGAAAGAAAGACCAAAAAAACGAGCGAAAATAAAGTGACGTAATAGAAAACAAATTCGAATAAACAATATTTATTGTAAAAACAATCAGCAGAGTTACTGTTTGAGGATGATTAATTATGACTCAGAGACACACATGTGAATAATATATATTTTAGACAAATTTGTATATGAGAGAAATACAGTACGCAGAGAGACTAACGAGCGGAAGTAAATAAAAAGGACAAAAATAAAGTAAGTGATATAAGCGATAAGAGAAATAAGCAGTGAAAAATATATTAAATAAATGGCGCAATGAAGAATCCTATCTATCCAACCAATAACTAAATTACGGCGGGAAACACATATTTTCAACACCTCTTGTTTTCGACGTCATTTTCATTTTGTGTAAGACATCGTGATATTGTAGGCCAGGACAGAGGCTTTGTTAGCAGATCTGCTGCTTGTTCATCCGATGGTACATATGTAACATTGACTTTCTCAGCTTTCTGTTCTTGTCTAATTCGATGAAAAAAAAAACTCCGAACTCCAATATGTTTAGGCCTTCTATGAAATTCAGGATTTTTTGACATGGCTATAGCTGCTTGATTGTTAATTCACTGTCAATTCAGTTTCCATCTGTTTCAAATTGAAAGCTTCAATAAGTGATCTCAACCAGAGAAGTTCCTGTAACGCTTCTGAAATCGATATATATTCTGCTTCTAATGAAGGGTAGTTCGTTGCAGACTCGATGATCAAGCGATCCACTATGACGATCGGTCCACTATGAAATAGAAATATATATATATATATATATATATATATATATATATATATATGCAGACATTGATCTTTTTTCTTTTAGTTCACCAGCATAATCCGAATCACAGTCCAATCAATTCATCTGATGAGCCCCCATGAAAACACTATGAAATATCAATTGTACCCTTAAGATAATTCATAACGCTTTACCGACTTCCAATAAAGTTCTTATGGATTATTGGAACACACCGAACAAGTGTGTTTACAGCGTATGAAATGTCCGGCCTCGATACTGGCAATATACGTCAAACAGCTAATTGCTTTTCTATATAGAAAACATCTCTCTTAATTCTTCTTTTCATTGAGACCAATCAGCTCAACAGATGAATCCATCGGAGATTCACATGTTTATAATCCTCCATTTCAAAATGGTGCAACATACGAGAGATATATCCTTGTTGATTAATGAAGATCTTGTTTCTCGATTTCACGTTATTTCCATTCCAACATAACATGTCGGTTCATGACAGATAACTTCAAATTCCGAAATCAATGAGGAAACAAAAATATTCAACGTTTTCCTTCATTTGTATGCTATTAATCCATCATCAACATAAGACAGTATAATCCAATCATCTGTATGGATACTCTTCAAAAAGACATATGGATCGGCTTTTGATTGTTCAAATCCATGAGACATAAGAAAATCGTTGAATCTATTATTCCAATTCCTAGGTGCTTGTTAAGCCCATAAAAATGACAAACACGTTCTGATCCATCTTCATATCTTTCTGGTTGCTGCATATAGATATCCTTTTCAAGCGAATTATTCAGAGAAATTGTTTTATATCGAATTGTATCAGTTCTATGTCATATTTAGCGACTACAGGTAAAATTGCTCTTACCGACTTATAACGTATTACAGATGAAAACGTTTCGAAATAATCTATGCCCTGACTGAATCTATGAACTGAAATCTCGAGCGACCAGTCTTGCTTTACGACGTATAATTTTACCATCCGGCTGCAACTTTGATTTGAAAACCCATCGATGAGAGTACAGATTGTCCATCTGATAAAGATTTAAGTTTCCATGTCTAATTTTTAAGTAAAGATGATATCTCGTCATCCATTGCTTGTCTCCAAAGAGAGAAATCATCTCTTGAAATCGTATTTTCATATGAGACTGGATCCAAAGATACTTTCATTGCAATAATACGATCTGATTTGTTCGTTCTATCCCGTAGCACTCGATCTGTTAGAGGGATTGATTTTTTATATGATCTTGATGGTCATCCTCTCTTCTTTTATAAAGTTTGAAGATCATCCTCTCCTTTGTCCATAAAATCATCAGATTTTGCATCAATCATATTACTTTCAGGTTGAGCTTCTTCAAATTCCTCCTCTTGCTTTTCAGATGGTAAAGGAAAGAGAACTTGTATAATTTTATTCGTCATATCTTCTATAGTGACATTTGCGACTTTTTCAACAATCTTTCTTTCAAGATCAGAAACTCGAAACACCTTATCAGTGTGACGATCCAACGAATATTATCTTTTTCGCCTTGGGACCATCTTGTGTCTTGCACAATCGGGAACAAAAGCTTTCGCTCCAAAAACTCTCAAATGAGTTACATTAAGCTTTTTCCCATTCATTATATGGAGTCGTAATAGTAATTCCTTGATTTGGTACACGATTATGTAAATATGCTGCCATTCCAATGGTTTCTGTTCATAACAGATGACGATCCGTCTTCGAGAGACCAGTATTGAACAGCAGCGACCGAGCAATATCACATAACGTACGATTCTCTCGTTCAGCCACATCATTACATTGTTTTACATTACGTGGTGACAATTTGTGTGTAATACTCATTTCTCTGAGGATTTCCTTCATTTTATCATTTATATATTCAGTTCCATTATCAGTCCTTAGTGAAATTGCCTTCCTATCAGTTTCCTTCTCTGTTTCTAGGAAGAATTCCTTTAGAATCTTCGATATTTCTTTTTTTTTGACTTCATGAAGAAAACTCTACGATAGCCAGATGCTTCGTCTTTTAGTGTCAGAAAATACTTACATTTATTCTACGATATAATTCCAATATGACAAACATCTGAATGAAAATGTTGACCAGATAAGCATTTACATTTTTCTCGAGTAGAATGTGGACTAATCGTCTGTTTTCCTAGATGACAAGAATCGCAGTCATCCCTTTTTTTTAGAATTATTTCAAGACTATTGACGAGATTATTTCTCACCATTGCTCGTATCACATTGTCACTAATATGACCAAAACGCTGGTGCCATAAATCAATTGATCGAGCAATTTTCATAGAAGTTAAAGGGTGTAAGACACGAATAAAAGGAATATATGATTGTTAATTTTTCTACCACCAAATATGTCTTTCGTCCATTAGTCGTATAATTCCGTTTTCATGGTAGAATCCACATAACCTTTCTCCACGTTTCCAAACATTGTTGACAAAAGCGATTCATTACTCATATTTTCACAGTAATATACCGATTCCCATATGCATTTCTCCCAATCTCTACCATTGATTGACTTTTCAATTTGGATATTATCAATGAGTCGCTTTCAATGTTTTACCAATGTTGGCAATGTTCAACATAAATGGTATACTAATCTTTTGAAAAGATGAAAACCATTCAAAGTTATCAGTTAGATGGACATTTGCTCCAGAAAATCTGCAATAATATCCTTCATTCCTCAATTTAAAAACAGATAATGCAGATAATCCTTTTTCAGCTTCCACATCTTTCGGTTCCTTTTTTCCGTGAATCTGATTTTTCAAATTTCTTCGACTTTTCTGATTTCGACCTACAATCTTTAAGTGTCCTATTTTGCCACATTCATGACACTTGCCTTTAAACTTCTTTCCGATGACCTTCATTGCTTGACTACGATTTATACTGTGACGTGAATGCTGCATCTGATACATCATCTGATCGTCCTTCAATATTCCTTTCGACATTGGCAAGTTTTTCTAAGAAAAGCTCCAAGGATGTCTCATTCGATAAAATGGACCAATAAAACTATCGAAATCCTTCGGTAGACAACCTAAAATCTTTATCATTAAAAGCTTTTTATTAAATTTATTTCCGAAATCTTCTGATTCCAGAGCTTCAATTTTGCATGCAATAACCTTTAATCCTGCTATAAGCATATCATCTGATTTCAAAGAATAAATAAAAAACTCACGTAGCAATTCCAGTAAAGCATTTAACGTCTTGGGTTCATAAAATGCTTTTTATAATGTCTGACATCTCACAGTCGCATATCTGATAAAAGTAGTCATCTAGATCGAATAATAAACCGTGTCTTGCTATCCTTTGCTTTCCAGTCATCAATTTCTCTCACAATGATCACGCTATCCTCAAATCTCACTGCATCGGCTAAATCATTTTTCCAGTGATTTCCCAAATTCGATAGCTCTCAATAGCATTTCGATTTTCTAACGACTATACGTTGCTTTCGTAAGTTTAGTTACTCGAATATCTTTCAATGAACTATCGTCGGCTATTTTTCTTATCTCTCGATACACACAAAATGCTTTTAGCCACAAAACGGAGCGTCCCGTTTGAACATGTTCATATTGATCACAGTCCCAATTGACCACGTTGTGATTGGCCACGTTGCGATTGACTATGTTGATATTGACCACGTTGCAATTGATCATTGTCCCGATTGATCATCGTCCCGATTGATCACTGTTCAGATTGGCTATTTTGAAATTGATCATATTCAATGTACTATTGTTAATTTATCAGATAGTATGTGCTGTCAGGAAAAAACGCGTTTCTTCCCGTTAGCGCACATCCTGATAGTCAACGGTTATGTGTGCTATTGGGAAAAAGACGTGTTTCCACATAGGTTTGCGAGGTCTATCCCACCTCCCCCCCTCCTCCCCCCGATACTTAGGGGCGAAACGAAGTCCACAATTATATTATTCCACATAGATTTTTGAATAACTATTTTTAAATAAAACACACTATTATCCGTTACACGAAATGATGAATATAGTAACAATTATATAGTACATCTGATATTCATAATTATTATTTCATAACCTCTGGAAAACTAATTCTTCTTTACATATTATCAAGATTTGAGATTAATTATTACTCCAACATTTAAGATTTGGCAAAGTTAGGAGAAAACGAATATCCCGCGTACTAGAATAGACTACACATATTATTTGCTATGAAGTAAAAAATACTATTAATCGCAGTGATAACAACAGTACATTGAATATGATCAATTTCAAAATAGCCAATCTGGACGGTGGTCAATCGGGACGGTGGTCAAACTGGATTGTGGCCAAACGGGACTGTGATCAATCGGGATAGTGATCAATCGGGACGGTGGTCAATCGGAACGGTAGTCAATCGGGACGATGGTCAATCAGGACAGTAATCAATCAAGATGATGGTCAATTGCAACGTGTGGTCAATATCAACGTGATCAATTGAGACTGTGGTTAATATTAACATGGTCAAACGGGTGCCACTCTCACAATGGGTCTCACTGGAAGCGTTTGACCACGTTGCGATTGGCCACGTTGCTATTGACCACCGTCCCGATTGACCACAGTCCCGATTGACTATCATCCCGATTAACCACCGTTCCGATTGACCACCGTCCCGATTGACCACAGTCCCGTTTGGCCACAATCCCGATTGACTATCGTCCCGATTGATCACGATTCGATAATCATTATCCCGATTGACTATCGTCCCGATTGACCACAGTCCCGATTGATCACCGTCCCAATTGACTACAGTCCCGATTGACCACCGTCCCGATTGACCGTTTTGAAATTGATAATATTCAATGTTTTTATCACTGCGTTTAATAGCATTTCTTATTTTATATCAAATAATATGTGTAGTCTACTGCAGTACGCGGGATGTTCTCCTAACTCTTTCGAATTTTGCATTTTGCAATCATACATAATAATTAACCTTAAATTTTGATATATATGTATTATATATATATATATAATATATATAATATATATAATATATATAATATATATAATATATATAATATATATAATATATATAATATATATAATATATATAATATATATAATATATATAATATATATTCATACAAAATTTTGGTTAACTTATTAATTGTTTTAATAATACAAACATAATGACACACACATATATATATATATATATATATATATATTTATACAAAATTTTGGTTAACTTATTAATTGTTTTAATAATACAGACATAATGACAATTATATAATGCATCTGATATATTTCATAACCTCTGGAAAGCTAATCTTTCTTTACATATTATCAAGATTTAAGATTAATTATTACGTATGATTGCAATATATAAAATTCGGAAGAGTTAGGAGAACACGAATATCCCGCGTATTGCAATAGATTACACATATTACTTGATATAAAATAAAAAATGCTATTAAACGCAGTGATAAGAATAATACATTGAATATTATCAATTTCAAAATGATCAATCGGGACAGTGATCAATCGGGACGGTGGTCAATTGCAACGTGGCCAATCGCAACGTGGTCAAATGGGACTGTGGTCAATAAATATTAACATGGTCAAACGGATGCCACTCGATCTTACTTAGTTATTTGTTAACGCAGTCTAAGTTTCATAATCTGTTTGAGGATGGTTGATTATGACTCAGACACACATGTGAATAAATATATATTTTAGACAAACTTGTACTGAGAGAAATACAGCACGCAGAGAGAATATCGAGCGGAAGTAAATAAAAAGGACAAGTAAAGTAAGTAAGGAGACAAACAGTGAAAAATATATTGAATAGATGGAACAATGAAGAATACTATCTATCCAACCGATAACTAAATTACGGCGGGAAACACAAATTTCTCAACAGTCATCTTCAATGTAATTTTGATGTTGAATGTTTCGCTTCACGGAGCCTTCTTCAGTAATTCTTTTTAATACAAAGCGATAAAAAACGAAGGGAAATTGTAAATACATAAAAAGTTGACTCGGTGGAACGCATCACATCTAGATAAAGCGCAAACAAATAACAATTATAAGAATGTGAATAATTAATATAATGACTCTCAGAGTAAATTTAAAAATTGACCGTCAGATGTATAACGGCCACATCCAAAACCAACAAATGTCATTGTATAAAATTGTTATGGAGCTGACAAAGAAGTGAAATGAGACGTAAACGGCAGT
Source organism: Pogonomyrmex barbatus (assembly GCF_055798465.1). Lineage (NCBI taxonomy): Eukaryota > Metazoa > Arthropoda > Insecta > Hymenoptera > Formicidae > Pogonomyrmex > Pogonomyrmex barbatus. The sequence continues at coordinate 687,473 of NW_028297122.1, forward strand.
TATCTTGTAAAATAACATTGATGTTGTCGTCTTATTCTCACATTGATACAGCTTAGTCTCACAATTTTGCAGGAAATGACAAATGACAATATATAACAGGAAAATTTATCGTTGATAAGTGTGAATGATTCTGAGTCAATGCTTAAAAATAGTTCGTAAAAGTTGTCAAGTATATAAAGAGTTTAAAGAATCGTTGTTACCGTGTGCACCAAGTGTAAATCTAAAAATTGTGAAATGTGAAAAGTGAAATGAAATTTAATCAAAGTAAAAAATCAGGAATAGTCAAAATGTTTGTGAGACTTACATGACAGTGTAAGAATAAGATGCAAGAGAACAAGTGGTTTGAAAGTCGAGTCTGACGAAACGGAGTGACTTCTTTGTTCCATACTTTTATTCTTTGATTAAAAATTGTAATAGGCTGTCGTTGGTAATTAACAACACTGAGCTGAGTTTGACCAAACGAAAGAAGCGTTCATAAAATGTATAACAAGGAATTAGGGGGAAGGGGGTAAATAAAACGTTTATGTAATGAATAATTGTTTAAGGATGTCAAAATATAATTCGTTGAGTAATTCCGTGTCTTTATTTAAATTGATACCTTCTCTCTGCTCTTTAATAAAAATCATCTCTGATATCAATCTTTATTTATTCGGTTCACGATCGAGAACCCGTACATTTTCTTAATTGAATTCATGTTTTAATGAAGCAATATATTCCGAGATGACTGTATGTTTAGAGCAGTCGTATTTGATGTTGTTCATTCACGTTCTTTTATTCTTGTTCCTAAAAATCTCTTCGTTTGGCCATAGCATAAGAAACAGGGCAATTCTTTAATTGCATTTAATTTGATAGACTACATTGTTGTTCATCATAAAATGTTTCCTATCTTTGTGCATCTTAATGAATTTGTTAAGTCTTTTTTGTTAAGTTTATTGAGTAGTCTAGCAAAGTGTTAGTATTGTTAACCATTCGAAGCCATTCGAAGCCAGCTCTGAAATTCCTTTCAGATACGGAACAACAAAGTGTCTTTTTTAATACTGTTGTACCCCGGATGGGCTACAACGTTAATATTCGGAATAATCGGGTTCGTCAAGCCTAAGGAGTTGGAACTCCGAGCAGGATCAAAGGAATGTAGGGATCCTCGTGAAATCACTGACACACACTTTCTTTAATTTAATTGATTTATTTTAACAAGTGCACAAATACTGGATATTATAACGATTATATTTTACACACGTTTACGCATCATCGGGCGGCTCGGCGCGTTACTCGGGCGGCCGACGACCGAATGTGACACCTGAGCTGCTGATAATATGGCTCGCGTGAACTTCGCGACGGGATTCCGTAATATCTTGCGCAACTTTTATAATAATGATTCCGACTTATAATTTTGACTCTCCCTCATTCCGCTTTGTATAACCGATTATATAAGTTGACTGATGCCTGATCAGCATTCTGATTGGTTGCATTGATCGATTGCGTGATATTGATTGACCAATATCACATTTGGTTCGATCGTCGAATTTAGGAATTTGCTAATAGGCTTTTCGCAATATTCTCACGCGATACATTTCTGCGGTTTTTCGAAAGACTGGTCGCAATTTCGGCGGTCATATTTGTGTCGTCTTTCGAAAGACTTTTTCCGAAATTCATTCAGACTACTTTTGTTGCCATGCGGACTACTTTTATTATTAGTTATAGGTCTGGCAACAATACAATTGTCCGAAGGCAGAGTCGTATCCAAGTGACTCAGAGGTTTTAGTTTACTATTGAAAAGGATTCTCAATTAGTTGCGTTCGGGGAACACACTATCGGCGCTATCGCGTCATTCTATCTTTGTTATATGTCTAATGCTATTATATGAATGCTAAAGATGGAATGACACATAGCGTTGATGGCATATTCTTCGAATGCAGCCATTATATCCATTATAGGCAAATATAGTTTATATGTACATTAAGCAAAAAATAATTACAAATTATTTAACAAAAATAAAATATTTATTTTATTTAAGAAATTTGCTTTTTGAAAAATCATCATGTGTATACAGAGTATCTTATAATTCATGGATCATTTTTCAGCAAGTAGAACGAGTTAAATTAAATAGAAGTCTTTTACTATTCTCAACCTATGATTGATATTGTTGAAAATAAATTCTATGGGGTACCCGTTATCTAATAAAACTTTTATACAGAATTCAATGTTTTTTTGGTAAAATCATGGATGTGCCAATAACAATGTTCTCTGTTTAAAAGGTTGTAAACAGTTCTTTTTTTTGGCTTGAGTCAGCTTTTTATGCATTTACAATTTCCCTTCGTTTTTTATCGCTTTGAAGTTAAAAAGAATTGTTGAAGAAGATTCCGTGAAGCCGAAACATTCAACATCAAAATTATATTGAAAATGATTCCGCTAATTGTTGTTTTTACAATAAATATTGTCTATTCGAATTTGTTTTCTATTACGTCAATTTGTTTTCACTCGTTTATTAGCCTTTCTTTCCTCTTGTGAATTTATACGAGCTGTTTGATACAATTTTACTCTGTTGAATATTTACTAATGCATTTTTATAACCTCAGCATCAAAATTTATTTTTACATTTTGTTTTATTTCGGCTTTGATATTGCTGATTATTAGTGAAAATTTGTCATTATTGTAAAAAAGAAGATAAGAAAATATAATATATCAATACTTACTGAGTACGACCATGTTTGTCAGCCAACAACCATATTGAGCTATATTGATGCAACAATCCATATATTTATGAATGTTTATTTATGCTTGCTATAATATTATGATCAAAAAGTATCGAGATTGGCTTATTTAAACTGCGCGCTTCGAACATATTGAAAAAATATTTTTTTAGATTTGTAAGACTGTTTCTAACTTCTGTTTGAAATTTTACATTATTACCTTTTTTAATCTACAAATAAACACTTGTTTTGTAATTAAAAAAAAAGTATTTTTGGCAATTTTTAACATATTGAATTTTGTTGAGCAAAAAATTTGTATAAGATTTTGTCTTTATGAAATTTCGTCCACAAAAATAGTGGATATGTTGCGAAACTGTTTCAATGACAAGTGTATGTCAAAAACAAGGATTTTCGAATGACACAAAATATTCAAAGAGAGCAGAGAACACGTCGAAGAAAATCTGGAAAAACTTCAACAGATGAGCAACATGTCAAAAAAATTCATACTAAATCAAAGATTTAGTATGATCAATGATTGATAATTCGAGATATAATTGAATGTTGCAATATCATTCAATCGATTTTGAAAAACAATTTGGGCCTGAGACGCGTTGCATCTTGCATTGTTTCAAAATTTTTTTCAAAAATAACATTGCGTTCGTATTGTTGAAGAAATGATTTCTCAAGACGAATTATTCATAAAACGCATTGTAAAAAACGGCCGGTATTGTAAAAAGAAAATTCATAGATTTTGCATCACGATAATGCTCCTGCTTATCTCTCATCTTGTTCATGATTTTCTAACTAAAAATTTAATGAATATCATTCCATAAGTTCCATATTCGTCTGATGTGGCATTTGACATGTGACATTTTTCTATTTCCTTAGCTGAAATTACTGCTTTATAGACACCATTTTTAATGAATAACCGTGATAAAAGAGAATTCATTGCTCATTCTAAAGGCTATACCTAAAATAAATTATAAAAGATGTTTCGAGAATTAAAAAGAATGTTGGCAGAAATGTATTACGTAAGAGGGGATTACTTTGAAGGGGACGAAATAAATTTGGATTAATAAATTCATAATTTGCTTTATTGTTTTACTGAATTAGTTCCGGTATTTTTGATCACAACAGTATGTATATAATTTTTTGTTAGATACTGTTTATATTTTGTTAATAACAATTTTAATTGTAACAAAGCAAAATAAGCTCGATTCTTTTACAAGATCAAATAAAGATTTAAAACTGTATGCAATTACATCTAAGAAATTTTAAAATAGTCATTTTAACAAAAGATATGTTATTAGTTGTGTTATGTTCAGCCCAAAGAAAATTAAGAACTTAAGAAATGAATGAAGTATGAATGGGCTCGGAAAGATGATATAACTGTTCTTCAAGGAGGATCAAGCGTTGAAACGTGAACCTTCGAAATGCACTATTTGTCTCGACACTGGGTCAGTGTTGAGGAAAGGCTATGGCACCATGGCGTAAACGTACGTTCGTCGGAGTTTTTAGATCAAGAAATTTAATTCTTTTTACTAGGGAAAGATCTTGTGCGATTAATGGATAGCGAGAAATGAACGAAGATTACTGAACGAATAAAGTTAATTAAAAAAAGACAAATATTTAATTGGAAGATTATCTGAGTTACAATAAAAGAAATACGATTACAAATTTGAATAAAACATGAAGTGCAATGCGGCGTAAAATACAATTACAAATATATCTGAGTGTGTGTGTGTGTGTGTGTGTGTGTGTGTGTGTGTGTGTGTGGTGTGTGTGTGTGTGTGTGTGTGTGTGTGTGTGTGTCGCGATTTACAAGAGTACGGAGGTCATCGGGCAGGAATTCTCGGGAGAATTGATCTTAATTCGCTAGTTAGGCGAGAATGTAAGAGGTAAGTTGTCCTTTCGAGCTTTTAAGCTTGAAATAAAGACGTTTCTCAGAGATAGGAGTGACGTTGGAGAGTGTTGCCATCGCGGTCCGACCTGCATCCATCAAAAGAATAGGACTATCAACTGAGTATCGGTCGTCGGGATTCGAGAATATACATGTAGAGAACATATATGTCGAGAATATATATGTATATGTAGTATATGTATATATATGTGTGTGTATCATTGAATTGTTGACGTGTTATTCTAAACACATTATTTGCGATAAATATCATGCTTCTGTAATCGAAAGAATAAGATGCCTGCCTGGTAAGCAGAAGATCTAGGCTCGATTCCTGGCTGAGATGATATTTTTTGCAAAATAGTTGCGAATTTTTACGACTGATTTGTGGTCAGGCCCCATGGCACGCGCTCTCCCTTCTTATCCTCTTTTTATAAGACTAAAATCACCAAGTATAATTATAAAAATAATAAAATGGACTCCTCAAAATAATAAAATACCTCCTTACCTCCTGCCCGATTATACAACAATTTTTGAGGTTATGTGCATCAAACGCCAAACCGTATGGCATTTTAGAAGGCCAAATGTCAACGCTTTAAAATCGCAAAAGGGCGAAAAGATATATAAAATTTAAATTATTATTTCGGTTGTATGAAATCTAAAGCTCAAACTTTTTGGTACACCTGTATTGTCAACAAAACTTGTCAACAAAACTTGTCAACAAAACTTTAGCGTCAATTTTGATCCTGTGTCCTTCGATTCTAATTCATCATTGTCTTCCCTCAACACCATCAGAAAGGGATATTTTATAAATTTATCCTCGATTACCACTCCGATGGATAATCAACTTTTCCTGCAGTTGGGGAAAAACTTTGCACTTACGTCCCGTGATAAGATTGATGCAATGTTTCAACTTATTAAGAATATTGAGAACAACACAAAAAATTTTCGATGGATATCAGAAATCAAAGATCCATAAATAAGGTTATCTTTTACAGATCATAATTTCAGCAATAAATAGTCTACTATATCCTTTGGCGACTTTTTACATAATATCATCCTTAACAGCATTTTAATCACATCAGGGATAGTTTCTATCTGATTAACAAATTAGATGGATATCTTAAGATGCATTGCGTGGTCTCCTTAGATGTGATATTGCTTTTCACAAATGTTCCAATAGACCTTTCAAAAAAAACATCGAGAAGAGATAGTGCCACATCAGAAAGCACACAAAGATCCCATTGAACGAATTCCTGATTGCAGTATCTTTGGTATTGGATTCCACTTATTTCACTTTTAACAAAAAAACGCACACACAAATCTTTAGCACACCCATGGGCTCTCCATTATCTCCAATAATTGCTGACATTATACTATAGGACATTAAGGAGGCTGCGATGAGCTATATCCCTGCCCCCCTCTCATTTTATGTCAGATATGTGGATGACATCTTACTAGCTGCACTGACGGGACTACTCAATGACATAAATCTTCAACTCTTTCCATGGCAGATTACACAATGAAAGAGAGCAAGGGTGGATGTATCAGTTTCCTTGAAGTTACTTTGATCTTAAATGATGGGAGATTGACGTTCGATTTATATAGAAAACCGAACTTTTCGGGTAGATACTTAAATTTTCATTCCAATTCTCATTAGAACACAAAAGAGGTGTCATCCTGGAGAGCGGCAGAGTTGTCAATCTGTCAGATCCTCAATTCCACACCAAGAATTTAAAAGAAATGATTAACATTTTATTAAATAACTATCTTCTTGAATTTATTTTTTCGATGATCAACAACCGAATTTGGCATATGACCCATAAGAATCCAACAGACGGAACGGTGGATATTTCGGAAGAAAATTCAGACCAGAAAAAATTTTTTGCTGTTCCTTACGTTAAAACTATCTCTGAAAAATTCAAAAAAATAACAAAGATGTTTGATTTGAAGATTGCCTACTCAACTGTTGACACCCTCGGAAGATTTATTAAGACCAAGGATCAGATCGGTGTTCGGACGAAATGCAACGTAGTTTACAGAATACAATGCCAGGATTGCGATGCCACTTATATTGGCCAGACAAAAAGGCGGCTGCAGACCAGGATTAAAGAACATTTTAATGATATCAAAAAAGGACTGGTTCGCCTTCTGTTATTTCTAACCATCGATTAAGCAACAATTACGAATTTGATTGGAATAATGTTCGTGTCTTGGATATGGAGTTGTCTTATGAAAAAAGAATTGTATCTGAAATGATTCATATAAAAAAACATTATCACTTAATAAGCAGAACGATACTGATTCCTTGCCGGATTGCTATCTATCTATTATAAATTTACTTTCCCCGACTTAGTCCTCCAATCTCCCCCGCTATCTCTCTCCCATCCCTACTCTAGATTTTTCTTTCTCTCCAATTTTATCTATGATTACCTATGATTTCTTTGTCTTTCTGAGTGTTAATTCTTCATCATTTTGTTATTTACGTTGTATTCATTTGTCGGGAAGGCTACCTACAGGATCTTGAGAGTGCATTGCATTAGGAGACGCGGACTATGTTTCTGTACAAATTCATCATGCATAACATCAACAATTTATTGCCATAGTAATTATTTCAGTAAGATTACATTTTTCTTATTTTTATTACCACGACATTTTTGTTTACTAACTATTATCGTTCTTATTGTTTACATGTTAATTATTAATAAATACTATCATAACATAAAGACCTGGCTTTTGGTTCTTTTGCTGCTATTCCTTTAAAACGGTCTCACTTCCGCGCGCGGATAACTTCTTAGTCGAACAATCAAGTGTGGAAGTGAGAGCGATAGAAGTTGGAGTAACAATAATTCTTTTATTGATATTAGATGTTCGCGATGTGGTGCGACAATGATTATAATAATATTAATTATTGTTAACGTATGCTAGTCGTGGGGTTTTGTGAAAACAATGATAATAACGATCGAATTGACTATCTTGCGTAATATCGATATCTTAAGGCCACAGTGTATAACGCGAGACGCAAGTGCTGCGTGACGTGAGGCGGGTGAGGCGTGTGGTTGGCGTGTTTTTGTCAGCGCATTGCCGGCGCGATCAGCTGGGCTTCGGAGCACACGGTGGGCGCGTGGTAAATTCCACGTCTTGTTTCAAAACAGCTGATTCTGACACAAGGATTGTCTCCGGGATGCCGTCACTCTGACGGCGGAAATCGAGAGCGCCCGTTGTTGTTAGCCCGTTGACTCAGGGGGAGGTGTATCGAGTAACCCGACGAGACCAGGGAGTATCCTGGTGTTCGGAGTTGTCGTCGAGAGCGCTCGACACCACCGAGAGGCTCCCCGGTGTATTGATGGTCGTCCGGGAATGTCCTGACTTGATCGGCTGTGTCGAGGTGCTTCTCAACACGTTTTCGGAGGATAGTCAGAACGGTAGCGAAATGAATCGCGGTCGAGCGTACTCGGCCGTGCTGGGGTGCTCCCAGTGTCACGAGTAATCTGTTCGGTTTCGGATTTAGAAGGTTCTCGACTTCTCTTCGCACGATGCTTTGCTTGAGATGTCAGGAACAGGACAGATGCTCTCCGTAGAAAGTGAGTCCTTTTTATCCTTTTTATTAAAATCGGCCGCGGATTTTGATGCGGAACGGATTCGGATTGGCCGATCTCGGGGTTGACTCCCCCTCCACGGACGGATAGGAAATCTGGGAGTAAGGATCGGAAACTGCTGGAATGATTCTTGGTGCAGTATTCGGCGCGGCGGGAGAGCGCAGCGATTTATGGCGCGGTACAGGAAGTTCGCTAGCTCTTAGGCATGGTAGTCGGCATGGCGCGGGGAGCACGCTTGCTCCTAAGTGCGACATTCGGCGCGGCGCGGGCGGTGTAAAGCTCAGCATGTGTTCGCCGAATGCCCGCGTGAATTCTCCGAATTACCTCGGAGAATTTTTTGTTGGTAGGATTAAAAAATGGGCGCAAGCGTTGGTTTGCGACGGTGAGTCACACTCCGCTGGTGATCGGCAGTCCTCGACGGGTGATGAGTCGAGAAAAATACTTTAGAACGAAGCGAGAGAGATCGCTTCGTTACACAGAAACCGTCTTATTCCCATCATCATAACTTCTGGTACTTTACAGCATAGTACTTATCATCAAGAACTCCTTAACCTACATAAATCTACCAAATTTTACCTAAAAAAATAATCGTAATATTATAGTTACGAGGGCAAATAAGGGGGCAGATAATGTTGCTCTAGATAAAAATGCTTATATTAATAAAATTAATGGAATGCTTCATGATGAAAACACCTACATCAAACTAAAAAATAATCCGACGAGGAAAGTAGTTGAAGGTTTGCGCGGTCTTTTGAGAAAATGGAAGGACTCAGATTTATATCTCCGGCTATATACAGAGTACTTAATAACAGTGATAAGGTAATGCCGAGAGCGGCCTTCCCAAAATTCACAAGGAGGATTGCCCCTTCAGAATCATCGTGTCATTGATAGCGTTCTATATTCTTTGGCATTGCATCTATTATACATCGTATCAACTCCAAAAATGTTTCCAAATCACGCAGTTACATTAAAAACAGCCTCGAACTAGTTAACAAACTCTCCGGGATGCCGTTAGCACAGGACTACAGTTTAATTTCCCTTGATGTGATCTATTTATTCACCAACATCCTCTAGTTTTATCAAACGTGAAAAAGAGATGGGAAGAGATTTCGGTGGGATGCAATATAAGGAAGGAAGAATTTATCAGAATGGTTTCATTGATTCTTAACTCTACTTTTTTCAAATTTGATGACGTTATCTACAAGCAATTCTTTGGTACCCCTATGGGCTCTCCGCTTTCTCCCATCATTGCGGATCTGGTTTTGAATGATTGGAAACGATTTGGAAGAGAGAGCGCTTGAGAAGTGTGATGTGCTAATCCTTTTTTACCTGAGATACGTAGCCATGACTGTTCCTTCCGCAAAAAACAAAAGACATTCTCAGTATATTTAACTCTTTTCATCCGACATTACAGTTTACCTTAGAAGAGAGAGGAAAATCGCTCAACTTCTTGGACGTATGTATCAGACTAAATAGCAATGTCATCGAAACCGATTGGTACCTACGTTCTCGGGAAGATATTTCAACTTTTTTTCTCAACATCTCAAAAACGAGGTGTGATCATTGGCTTGGTTGATCGGGCAACCTCTTACTACTCTCACACCCGAAATTCCACCAATAAAACGGATTGTCAGCAGTTTAAGAGACAATGATTATCCTCTTAGCTTTATTTTCAACACCATCAACTTACGATTAAAAAAATGTTTAACAACGAAAATTATCTTCAACACAAAAACTAATGACATCACAACTATGGAAGGAGAATCGAAGAAATCCTTATGATTTACTGTACCATTCATAGCACAGATTGCGGACAGAATGAAATTAGCCATCGCCGACTTGGATTCTAAGATCTCCTTCTTCAGCCTTAATAGGCTAGGAGGAGATTAATCAAGGTACAAAAGATCCTCTTCCAATCACAAAATAAAAATGTAGTCTATAAAATCGCTTGTAAGAATTGCAACACTTCTTATGTGGGACACACATCTCGATAATTAAAAACAAGGATTTCAGAATATCGAAATCACAGGAACACTGCTATCTCATCTGTCATTACAGAACATAGATTGCAAAATAATCATAAATATGATTGAGAGAATGTCAAGATCCTAAAGGGAACGTTTCATAAGGAAGAGCTTGTCTCGGAATGCTACATATTAAAAATCAAAAGAATAGCCTTAACTTGCAAAAAGATATTGAATTTTTGCATCACGCTTATATCTCGATAATAAGTAAATTATAAATATTTTTGTATCGCTGTTGTTCGCCTTTGTTTATGGCTGATATGTTTCATTCGTTTGACTTTATAATTGTTTTTGACCATTTTGTCCTTTTGACCATTTTATCGGCTTAATTCGTGGTTACCACATGTACTTTTTATTCGTTACTATGTCGTTGTGCCGACTTTCATATTTAATAGGACTGCGATCTGACTCCTAAGTGTTTGACTAATGATTGGACATGTGCCTGAGTGATGAGTTGACAATTGAAATTTATTTTGAATCTCAGTTATGATTCTCTATAAGTCTATGGCTAAATTATGCTCACACTTAGGTAATCTATTAGCCTATGCTACCGACCTGGAAATCGATGTGAACATATATCATTATCTTAGTCTATAACGGATTGTTGCCACAGACACATAATATCAATACACATAATACCAATTGTTGCTACAGACACATAATACCAATCGTCACGGTTATATTTTTATTTTTAATATACCGAGTTTTATTTTATATTTTTGCATTATTTTCGCTGAAGATGGCTCAAAATAGAGCCGAAACGTTAAATGACATGTAATCATTTTAAGGAATTTGTTTATCATGCAATAATTATTAAATTTAAACAAATTACCACGCACTAATTACTGCGTTTTGACTCTTACTGTCTTCTTATTTGCAATTCTATTATATTGTTTGTTCGTACCGATTTTTATATCTATATAAACATATATTTTGTAATATGTTATGTTTCAAATTATAAATTATGCTAAGTAATTGGTCGAGTATTCTTTTCGTACTTGCAATTATAATTTTTAAATGTTTCTAGATAACTACTAATATATTTCTTTCGATATGTCTCTTTCGATTATGTATTTATCATTATTAATCTTATTGACCCAGCGGATTATCAAATCGAGAAGTTAAAGTCACTGTAGGATCCAGCAAATCATTGGGCAGAGTACAATATGTTTCGTGTAAAATTGATTAATATCTCTAACTATAGTCTCTGTTCCTTATGTCACGATTCTGATTGACTGATTATTAATAAAAGGTCTCTATCAAGTTCAAGATTCCGCAGCCTTCGCAGTGATGTATATACGCATAACGAGAGTAAAAAAGTAAAAAACGAAAGAGTGAGCGGGATAGTATGTTTGTTCTTTTTCCATACATCCAATTGGCAGACAACAATGTTGAGTTTTGCGGCAAGTTTGATAGTTGATTTGATTCGAAGTGTAAGTGACTGATGTTTGTGCACCATAATCTATTATTTTGCAAGTAAGTTCTAAGAAGCAATATAAATATTATTATTTTAAATATGTATTTTATTGTCATTTTATTGTCCTTTTACGCGTTTGTACTTATCTCCAGAAATCAAAGTTACAAGTGTTTATATATTATGGTCTGTACAGATAAAACTGAATTATCTTTTCAATGAAATTGTATTAATAAAAAATATATTGCGCTAAAATTACATGTATCATACGTTTTCAGGATATTCCGAAAAAAATGATAAAACAACATCCTGAAAAACTTCAACAAATCTTAAATAAATTAAAGAAAAATATTAAAATATTAAAAAGCATAAACATATACATACGTAAAAGTACAATACAATGCATTTAAAATGATAGTACTCATATTACTTCTTAGAACTTACTTATGAGATAATAGATTATGTCGCATAAATATCACTTACATTCCGAAACGAACTATCAGCAATTGTCAAACTCGCCGCGAAACTCAACATCGTCGATCGACAATCGGACGCATGGAAAAAGAACAAATATGCTATCTCGCGCATTCTTTCGTTCTCTACCCTATTTACTCTTGTGCGTATTGTAGATAAAAAAATATCAAGTATAAAAGTACAAGACGCGTTTTTCGAACATAAAAAGATGGTTAATACTACAAAATGTCTGATATCACTAGAAAATTACCTTTTTATAAAAAGATAAAAAAAGAGTGTCAAGTATAGTAAGATTTATCTGAACGGCATTTATTTAAGTATTCAAGATCATAAAAAAATAGAATTATAATCTAAGTACATATCTTTGCACTTAAATTTTTCCTATTTAAAGCCAAGTGTATGTTATATCACAATCTTATTAAATTCAAGTAGTATCTTATATAAATCTAATATGGAATTCGGGACATGTAAAGTCTCGAAAAGTCAGAATCACGAAAATAAAAAATAACGACAATGTCTTGAAAGTCATAATCCCGAAATTTAAGATATGTGACAATGTCCCGAAAGGTCACAATCCCGAAATTTAAGAAGTGTGACAATGTTCCGAATGTCACAATCCCGAAATCTTACAAATGAGACAATATCCCGAAAAATCATAATCTCGAAATGTAGGAAATGGAAAAATTATTGACCAAAATGAACATATTGAAATATATTGTGTCTATATCGATTTCGCAAGTGACCATAGAGAGAAAAAGAGAGAGAGAAAATATATATATGTGTGTGTGTGTATATATATATATATATATATATATATATATAGATATATATTTATATATTGATTAGTGTACGGAATAAAATACGAAACGTATAGTTTTATTTTAAAAATTTAATGAAGCATATATTTTAATCTGTATTATTATCTGTATTAATATAAATATCTTAATATCTAATTTAAACGATTACAATATTATAATAAAAGGAGAAACATGCAGAGTTATATAAGTGCATCTATGCACTTATATCTATATAAATATTTCCATTATCCATTTAAACTGTTTGTTATTATTTAACAATTTTTGAATATTAATGTACTTGTCAATATTAAGAAACCTTCTATAGGTAGGCCATCGTCTAATCTATCCCAGGTGTTTACTAGAGCATGATTTTTAATGATCCAATTATATCTTAATCTTGTTAAAGGTTTTCCTGCCTTTAAAGTCGTCTCGACGAATTGACGCCTGCAATTCTTCTAATTTTTCTATAAATTAAAAATTAATGTAAATGATTTTTATGTTAATATTTTACATAATATTTAGAAATATGTATGCATATGTTTTTATCTATACATAGTTATCTTCTCACAATTAATTAATACAAAACTTACTTATGAACATCCATGGATCATGATTATCTGTAAATTTATGATTTAAAGTTCTGTGGTATCTTTCTATTAAATTATTTGTTCGTTTAAGCTTCCGATATATTGAAAATCGGGTTGGCATTATTCAAAAACGATCGTAATAACGAAAATAATGTTGGAATAGATGTCTCATATATTCCAACGTGTTTGATTTAATTTTATTAAAAGCTGTCACTATATCTTTTTCTAGTAATAACACCAAAGCCATTAGCTTGGTAAGTTTTTCTTTTGATTGCTTTGACTTTGCTATTCTTTTTCCTATATACTTTTTAATTTTTTTACATAACATCTACAAGATATCAGAAAAATTTAAATAAATAACTAAAAATATTTAATAGAGATTATTAAATTACTATTACTTCATTTGTAATGGTGCATATTTTACGCACTGTTCCGCGGCCGTCTACCCGCCGCCGAGTGATACCCGACCGACGATCCGTCGGACAAAAAGGCGCTTTGCGCCACCTTAATCGCTCCATAATTAGGCTCGCAAAATTAATTACGAACCGACGGTTGATCGTTCGACATAGCGTCGCCAAGATCAACCGAGCAGCACCGAACAAACTCAAGCGGCAGAGAAGATCATGGCTCAACGAGAGCGATCTCCGAGATTATCCGAGCATTACCGAAAAACACCGGAGATAAAAAGAGCGCTTAATTAATTAGAGCGGCTGATTGTCACCCACGATCCGATCCGAACCGTTCCGAAACCGACTGAAAACCGGATCATGGAGCCTATAAAAAGCCGTTTCTCTGCTCTATCAGATCAGATCTTCCTGGAATAAAAACTCGCTCCCACGAGCCGATCCACGCTCCGCTCCAAGTGAAAAGCTTAGCGAAAACCGCGGTGAGGATATCTCGCCGCCGCTAGGAAATTGCCGGCTAATACAGAAGCTCTCAATATTCTAAACCACGTCGCTTTCCTACTGCGAGAGGGAAACGAGTTGGGGTGTTCCCTGCTCCACCCGGATGAACCGACATGCAATCAAGAGTTTCGACAATACTCACAGCATCCGCTCGTAAGAACATCGCCGCAGGTGAGGGCAACCCGCCTCCACCCGGGTATTCCCGGCCGATTGCGCTCCGCGAGCCTCCCGAAAGAGCGCATCACAATGGCGAGGATCTCCCGCCACCGCCCGGGTGTTCCCAGCCGCTGATCCATCATAGAGCGCATTCAAGAAATCGGCGCGCGCTCGTAATCTCCGAAAATCGACATTTCTATGCACCGCGTTTCATAGGCCGTCGGGAATCTGTTAGGTCTTCCATCATATTATTGATCTTTTAATACTTTGAAAAGATACTAAAGGAGATACAATTTCATCTAAAGTACTCTTTACGGTTATTCAAAGAAACTTTAAAACATAATGTTCAAAACCATTTCCGAAATATGAAAGATATATACGATGACGTGAGCAAAGAGTAAGTGTATAATATAAATATATGTGCGCACACAAACTTTTTTTCTCATCTTTTAATATATTTGAATTATTCTTTCTTAAACGCTCTAATATCTCTCTCTAACCGTACTTTAGATGAAATTGTATCTCCTTTAGTACCTTTTCAAAGTATTAAAAGATCAATAATATGATGGAAGATGTTTAAACCTGCATGCATGTCCTGTATCTTTGCGAGATTTCGTAAGAACATTAAAAAGTGAGCAATGGAAACATTTACTAAAATATAATAAAAAACATTTTCTCAGCATTAAAACTGTAAATTCAGAAGATCGTAGCAAAACACACTTGATAATTAATCGAAATTTTATTCGGATTTTATGCAAAACGGACACAATTGAAGAAATATTTGCTGACGCTACGTTTAAAACTGCATCTACTTTATTAGAAAATAAAAATAAAAATTCAACTCTTAATATCTTCTATATGGTCATCAGCTGGATGATCATGTCTCTTTATTTGTCGAAATTTATTATATTTTAAAATTCCTCGTCCAGAATATTCTTTTTTTTTTCTTTACATGATAAATATCTATATTTAATTATTAAAAAACAAATTACACATTTTACATTTTTTTAAAGTTAATTTTTAAAGTTCTTATTAAAATAAAAGTTATACATACATGATGATGATTCGTTTTTTGTGATAAACTTTATCACAAATGTATGAATATCCATTAAATTCATGTTTATTTAGAAAAAAACTTTTTTTTGTATTCGGATTCATGTCAAATTATTTAAAAAGTAACAGAACAAATAAATGATTATATAATGATAAAGCGTAATGACAATAATCGAGAATATATAACGATCAATTGCGACATTGATATAGACATGATGTATGTTGAATATTCATCTTGTTCGCTCGTTCGATCTCGAAAGACTGACTTTGTCACCGGAAATATCATTACTTGTAAGTCGAAAAATATGAATATTATTTATATTGTTGGTTTTCAACCTTCGATTATTTGGTTATAAAATATTCGCACAAATAGCTAACGAATCGCTCAATACAAATTTTTTATATTATAATTGTACAATTATATACAATGTATTTCAATGTTCATTTTGATCAATAATTTTCCCATTTCCTATATTTCGAGATTATAATTTTTCGGGATATTGTCTCATTTGTAAGATTTCGGGATTGTGATATTCGGGACATTGTCACACTTCTTAAATTTCGGGATTGTAACCTTTCGGGACATTGTCACATATCTTAAATTTCGATTATGACTTTTCGGGACAATATATAAGTTTTCCAATTTCGGTACGTTTATTTTCGGAACTTTGCCATGTCCATCCTAATATGTATATCATTTGTATAAAAGAGTTGATATCAAAAAAGTGGCGCCAAGTTATAATCCCATTATCTCGAAAGTTAAATGTACAATTGCTTTTAAAAAATCAATCAATGATTTGTATTTCCATTGAAATCTTCTTATTCTAAAACCAAAGTGATAATAGCTTTAATTCTTTTGAAAAAAATAATGATGCGTAACGCCAAGCTGTTCTGCAAGCTCCTTTTCAATTTGCGCAGAGTTTATATCCAGCAGTGCTTGCAATTCGTCCATTTCAATCTTTTGAGGGCGTCCAGCACGCGGTTCATCTTCAAGACTGAAATCTCCTTGGTGAAATTTTTGATATCATCTTTTACATGTAGTATGACTTACAGCGTTCTCTCCATATGCAGCACAAATTGCAGTGGCTTCAGCAGCATTTTTCTTCAGATGAAACGCGAAGTGGATGGAAAATCGAATATGCTCTTTTGTTATTGCCATCGTGAACACTACTGATTTTTGAGGTTATGTGCATCAAACGCCAAACCGTATGGCATTTTAGAAGGCCAAATGTCAACGCTTTAAAACTGCAAAAGAGTGAGAAGATATATAAAATTTAAATTGTTATTTCTGTTGTATGAAATCTAAAGCTCAGAACTTTTTTGTACACCTAATATATAATTTATATAAAAGGTTTAATATTGTAGATGAGTGTTGGAATAGGAATTATTTATCGTTACATCAAATCTCGTGGATCGGTCAGAGGGCCGAATTATTGCCGAGCCCGTCGGACGAAGGACTGACTGTTTGTCTCAAGGACCTTTCCTCTCGCTTGCGGAATCTAACCAGAGAAGTTGCCTTGATGACAGCCAATAATCCGCGATTGCACGATTACAATCCGCGGATTTACAAAATTTGCGTTCGCATTCTCGCTTCTTGGCGCAACAGGAATATTCAGGGTCGCACCTGACTATTACATGCCAAACGGCTCGGGTATACTGACGATAAAACAAAAAAAATGCCTACAATATAAAAGAAGTGGCGTCAAGTTATAGTTCCATTACCTCGAAAGTTAAATGTGACTGTCGCGCGTTCGCGTCACTTGCACATTCTCTCTCACTCACGCGTCACGCGAAATGAAAAGAGACCATTTATAAAACAACATACTTTAATAAGCTCAATAACTATTTACACAGCTCGTTACACAATCTCAAAACCTTTCAACACCTCGAAAAAGAAGATCTCCCGCAATAAATGCTAACTTAACAGCAAACTTAAACAAACATAAAAACGAAAAAGAATACCTACGTCTTTCAAAACATTTTAAAATATCTATAAACTTATTATTTTCTCACCCATGGGCGAAAAAGAAAGATTGATCATTTTCGGGCTCCAAAAGAAAGTAATCAATCCGACAAAATTGTCTACTCAGAAATTCCTTCTTTCATGAAATGGAGCTAACCTATCCAAGTGTACAACCTTATTCCTATGTCTATTCGATTTCCGAATACAATAAATTACATCATTTAATTTTTTAACTACCACATATGGACTTTCCCAATTACTTTGCAACTTAGGAGCTCTTTAGGAGCTCTACCTTGTACTCTTCGAGAATTAAAAAGTCAAACTTTCTGACTGGCTTCAAAACACAATTGTCTATTCTTTCGGTCATAATAAAATTTTGTCCTTTGAGATTTCAAATCCATGCGTTGACTCGCAATGTTTTGGATATGACTCATCTTTTCCCTTAATTTAAATGAGAATCCTCTTACCTGTGCAATGTCTTCAAGCTCTAGGAGACAACCTTAAAGAAAATCTAAGGACAACTTTAATTCTCACCCCAAACATAACTCTGAAGGAATAAAACCAGTAGCGTGTTTGGAAGATCTATAAGTCAATAAGCCCAACGATCTCAATCTCTCTGATTTTCTGAAATAAATTTTGCTAAATAATTTCCATGCAAATCTACATTGATTTTCCGTTAAAGAAAACAAAGACTTAGCAATCAAAGAAAAACCTTTCACAAATTTCCTGTAATACGAACAAAATCCTAAGAAGCTATGCACCTGCTCCTTATTCCGAGTAACAGGCCAATCTCGTACACAAGCAATGTTCTCAAGATCTGTTGCGATCCCTTCTCTAGAAATCTCATGGCCTAAATATTTTATCTTTCTACTAAAGAAAGAACATTTTTTTGGATTAATCTTCAAATTCGCCGATTTCAAACGAAGAAAAACTTCCCGAAGATTACCTAACATTTTCTCAAAAGTTTTGTTGTAACTAATAACGTCATCTAGATAGACTAAATAAATTTTATTTAATATTTGATAAAGACTCTTCTTTATTAATCGCTCAAAAGTTGCATTATATTCAAAAGACATAATAGTGAATTGCCATAAACCATTGCCTATGGAAAATGCCGTCTTCTCCTTATCCTGAGAACAAATCAAGTGTAGAAAACCAGAAATTCCCAGATAACCGATCAAGAAGATCATTGATTCTGGGCAACGGAGAATCCTAGAATCCTAAGAATCCTTTTCGATGACGGATTGAGTTTTTTATAATCGACGCAAAATCTCAACGTTCCATCTTTTTTTTCACCATAACTGTAGGAGATACTCAAGGACTATGAGATTCCTCAATTACACCTTGTTGCTTCATCTTTTCAAGAATCTTTTCCACTTCATCACGCATGGAGGAAAGGAATTCGCCTAGGAACCTGTTTAATAGAGTAAGATTTCCCGTAATAGAATGTTCAATTACTGAGCAATTTTCTGCTACAATATTTTCAGAGAAGACATCCTGAAATTCAATAATAAATTCAGCAAAACACGTTTTTTGCGAAATATCCAATTTTTCAGACTTTCTCTCAAAGAATTTCAACAAGAATTCTGGGACTTTACTAATGGGACCGCTTATCCGCGAATAAGAAAAACTTTTTCCTTCTTGAACCTCGTCAAAAGTTAAATCAAAGACTTCAAAGACTTTTGTCCAACTTTAAAGAGAAAATCCGCTCCTAAGATGCATTCATAATTAATTTTTGCTATGTACAAGGGGAAATTCAATGAATATTTACCAAGCTTTACTCCAACAATAACTTTAAAGTCAATAGGAACTACTTCACCTGTAGTAGTTTTCTTTTCTTTATGTAATCCAGCAGCGCCAAGTTTTTTTACATAAAATTTTTTTTATTTAAATTAAATTTTTTTTATTTTGTACTATTATCTCTTTAATTCTTTGTAATTATATTTTTCATTCGATTCAAATATACATTTGTATTTGAAAATTTTTTACAGAAGAATATCCCGGAATATTATATATATAATACATATATTATAGATAAAATGAAAGCTACTACTACTTATGTTAGATACATATCATTTGAGTTAAACATAATTTTATGATATTGTAGTGGCCCTGGACAAGCATTGACATCAGATTTGAGGGCGCCACCGATAGTTAGAGTGTGCAATACGAATCGCTCATCTCGTCTCTCGATTTTCTTTAGAAGAAATACGCGCAACGGTTACTTAAGTTTTTTACATACTTATCTTTGTATTTAAGTATGTTAAAATAAATATTAATTGTTACCTATGATTGCCTTCTGATAAATGTGTTAGGATAATCCCTACACATTTTTTGGTGACGCCGACGTGAGTAAACAATCACAGTCAACTATCATCACAACGGCATATATTTTACGCGTCCGACAAGAATTACATAGCTTGTCGATAGCGTCTTTCCATGCTTAAACGGAAAATGAAAAATGCCTATTACGCATACCCCGGGTAAAAACAGCAACCCAGCATAGGAGACACTTCTATTGAACATTAGCGCTAACGCTACACCTCCGGATCCAACGCCGTTCCTCTTCTTGAAATGCATCAAGAAGTGGCTGGTAATAATACCTGTTTAATCAAGCTCCCCACGATTTGGAAAACCAGATCAAAATTGTGTTTCGTTGGAAGCAGAATTCGACGCGTATCGCATCAGGGCAGATGAATCCAAAATCATCACTGTAATATATCATCTCGAAGGCAACGATGCAATAGCCGATATTCTCGAGTCTCCACTTGAACAAGATAAGTATGCCGTCCTAAAGAAAACATTAATCATGCGTTTCTCTGATTCGCAGGAAAAACAGATCCGCAACAGATGAGTGCAAACTGCTGATGGGAGTAGAGCTCGTAGACAAACAACCATCAGCATTATTACGCGAGTTACTTTCTTTAGCAGGGAACAACGTACGTGATGATATGTTACAGATGCTGGCTGCAAAAGCTTCCTCAGCGGGTACAAGAAATATTGGCTTAGTCGAAGACGTATCTCTCAACAACAAACTGGCGAAACTAGTAGATAAAGCTCTAGAACGGACGATGGACACGAACATAACAGTTAACGTTGGCACAGAACTTCACAACGAAGATAAAATAGCTCAGCTAACTAGGCAGATAAACGAACTCGCAACATCTATTGCAGACTTGAAATACAGAAGACGTAGCAGATCGAGGAAACAATAACGGTCCGGTAGCCACTATCGAAAAAAAGAAGAAATAGTGTGTTACTATCATTATCGTTTTGGACAGAAAGCAAGAAAGTATATTCTTCCTTGCACGCAACAGCCTCAGAAGCTTGAGGAAAACTAATGTTGTCGTCTGCGCAAGGAGTCGACATTCCTATTCAAAGTAGGCTCCGCATCACGGAGAAGGTAACTGGAATGCATTTTTTAATCGACACCGAAGCGGATATTTCGCTGATTCTCAGGGACCACTCCGCAAAATTTGTCCGTCCCATTTCGAGCTGTATGCTGTGAAACAAAACGGAACAAAAATTAAGACGTACGGAGAAAGGCTGACACTTCATTTGGGACTCAGGCGCAACTTCAAATGATATTTTTGCATGGCAGATGTAACGCAGCCTATCATAGGTGTCGATTTCCTTAACCATTTCGGAATCGTAGATTACTAGATTGCCAATCTGTCAACGACAGCGCAGCATAGAAACCACTATCGACTGTCTCAATGGTGAGCAGCGATTGCAAGTACCGAAACCTTTTCAACAAGTTTCCTCGATTCACCAGCACGCCAGCCGACTATGCGTACACATGGAGTAGTTCCACATTTTAACAAAAGACTCACCAGTCTTCAGTTGATCTCGACGCTTGGTGAGAAAACTGCAGGTAGCTAAAGCGGAATTCAACTATATGGTGGAAGCTGGAATTTGCCGTCCTTCCTATAGCTCATGGGCATCTTCATTACGTATGGTACCTAAAAAACAATCAGACATATGGCGTCCATGCGGCGATTATAGGGCACTTAATGTCAGTTCCGGATAGGTACCTCACATCCAAGATTTTACCCAAGGCTTGTTCGGTAAAATAATTTTTTCATAGATCTACATCGAGCATACAACCAATATCCGTCGCCAAAGAGAACGTGCCTAAAACTGCCATAACTATACTTTTTGACCTATTTGAATTTCTCGTCATGCCGTTTGGCTTATGCAATACTGCTCAGACGTTTCAACGTGCCATGAACGCAATCCTCCAGAGATTAGATTTTTGTAAATATACATCGATGACGTTAATTGCTTCTGAGACTGACCTAGAATCCAGAAATTCCAGAAAGCAGTATTACTCTCAACACTGCTAAATGTGTTTTCGGGGCTACCGAGGTTGCATTTCTTGGATATACCATCACTCAACATGGAATCAAGCCTCTTCCAAGTAAGGTACAAACTATCTTACAATATCCTAAGACAGTAGAACAGTTACATAGGCGTACTAAATTATTATCGCATATGCATCAAAAACGCGGCACAGCAGCAGGCCCTTTTGTACAAATACATAAGAGGTATCAAAAAGAATGATAAAAGGTTGCTGAAGTGGACTGAAAAAACAGAAAACGCTTTCGAACGCTAAAAAGAAACTAGCCAACTTTATTGGCCCACCCGTTTGATACAACACCCTTATCGTCAATCACGGACATCGGATATAACGATTGGTGCGACACTAGAATAATTGCATCAACATAAATGGCAGCCTATAATTTTTTTCAAGGAAATTGAACGTTCCACAGAAGAAATACAGCGTGTTTGATAGAGAATTGTTAGCTGTGTATGAAAGCATCAAATATTTCAAGTATCTGGTCGAAGGAAGAAAATTAATAATCGGAAGAAAATTAATAAATTAAAACCGCTAACGCTTTTTGCCAACGTCTTGACAAAGCATCACCTCGTCAATCTAGATATCTAGATTTCATAGGTCAGTTTTACTGACATCGTATATATCGCAGGGCATCAGAACACAATAGCTGACGCACTTTCGAGAATACAAACTGGTAATACCCTAGTAATTGTGACAACCGAGCAACTAGCTGAAGAACAAAAACAAGACGAAGAGTTAGCAAGATTACTACAAGGAACAACCTCATTAAAGTTGCAAGAATTCACGCTACCAGAAACTTTTCAATCCATACTGCGATTGCTCGCAAAATGTGATTAGGCCATACGTTCTTTTTTCGTTACAAAGAAAGATTTTCGACGTAGTGCACGGGTTAGCACATCCGAATGGCCGAGCTACCAGTCGCCAAATACATCAGAAATTTATCTGGCCAAGTATTAGCAAAGATGGTCGCCATTGGTCGCAGACGTGCCTACAATGCTAAAGGGCGAAGATAGCAAGACACACCAGAAATATACTTGAACATATTCCAATACACAATAAACGTTTTCAACACGTGCATATTGATTTCATTGGCCCATTACCGCTTTCACAGGGATACAGATATTGTCTCACAGTAGTGGATAGATTTTCACGATGGCCCAAGACTATACCAATTACAGACATCACAGTTGAAACCGTAACTGCAGCTTTTTATCTCAATTGGGTGATTCGGAGCACCGAATAGCATTACCACGGACCAGGGCAGGCAGTTCGAGTCAAATAAGAAGAGAGGGCGGCGTCACGGCGGGGTCCGACCACGAACCAGTCGTGAACTCGTAATCATTTTGCGAAAAAATATCACCTCAGCCAGGAATCGAACCTGGATCTCCTGCTTACCGGGCAGGCATCTTATCCTTTCGACTACAGAGGCATATGATGATATTCATTGCAAATAACGTGTTTAGAGTAACACGTCAATAATACAATGATACATACACATATATAATATATCACAATATATATACATATATATGTATATCTTTCTCGAATCCCCACGACCGGTACTCCAGAACGATGTTGGTCTCTCACTCGATGGATGCAGGTCGGCACCGCAGTGGTGACCTTCCAACGGCAAATATACAAATAATCCTCCTGGTGCGCCAGTGTTCCACCGCTTACGCTTGTTCGATCTCATTACTTCTCAGTCGCCAACGTCATCGAAGTTACACGGTTTCTCTCGTTAGTGCAAAGTAGAGCTGAAAAAACCAATTATTTCCTCTGAGTGAAGCGCGGCGACACCGCATTTTTTCAAACAGACGAAGAAAGAACAATGGGTTCCCTCTGAAATGTTCATCGCTCTCACCAGATTCATCGGCTGCAAACGGATTCATATGTCGTCTTACCATGTCGCTTCTAACGGATTAGTAGAATGCTGGCATCGCACACTCAAAGTTGCCTTAATGATCCATAGCACTGGAAGCAGTTGGATAGAACACCTAACTACTTCTGGGTTTAAGAACGTGCTACAAAGAAGATTTGAAATGTTCAGTCGCAGAAATAGTTTTCGGAACTACGTTGAGATTGCTACGTGAATTTTTCGATAACGGAGACACATCCACAGATATCACCGTATTCGCAAAAAGGCTCAGAGAACGAATGAGAACGAATACGAGCTGAACCTACATCACATCATAGCAAACGCAGTCCGTTTGCACATAAAGAATTACATACATGCACTCATGTGTTCGTACGGGATGACACCGTTAAAAAATCCCTACAGCAGCCCTACAAAAAACAGTACCAGATCTTGCACAGAAGATCTGATAACCTATATACGATCTGCATCAACAGCAAGAAAGTCAATCAATTGAGCGCTTGGAGCCAGCCTTTTTACCCAATCAGAAAACCATGGAAAACCTGGAAGACGCCACTGAGGGAGATATAGCTGTTACCCAAGCAGCTAGGCCAGTGCAAAAAACGGGTAACTTTCGCGCCATGACCTATTATAAGTCATGTCACTTCGGAGAGAGTGATGTAGCTGCTCTGGACAAGCATTAACACCAGATCTGAGCGCCACTGTCCGATAGTTAGAGTGTGCAATACGAGTCACTCATCTCGTCTCTCGATTTTCTTTAGAAGAAGTACGCGCAACGATTACTTGAGTTTTTTTATATATTTATCTTAAGTGTGTTAAAATAAATATCAATTGTTACCTACGATTGCCTTCTGATAAATATATTAGGATAATCCCTACAATATCATTATTTAAAAAAAAATTAAAGCTACTATCACCTGAGTTTTAGAATAAGAAGATTTCAATGAGAATACAAGAGCGAATCATTGATTGATTTACATTTTTTAAAAGCAATTGCACATTTAACTATAACTGGGGCCATTTTTTTTATATCAAATCTTTTATATATATGATATACATATTAGGATTGAGTATTAGATACTTTTAAAAAAAGGTAAAAAAGGGTGTCAAGTATAGGGATGTGCTTGAAAAAGAAGAAACTGTTGTACCAAGTTAAAAAATGGAGTCTAATCGAATATATTATCTTTTACTTTAAGGAAATAGCCTAAGTGGTACATATCTCTATATCTTCTTAGATTGAAGAATCTCTTTACTCTAACCCATGTGGTAGCACTTTTAATTTAAAAAAAAATTATGTTACAAAATTATTTCTTTATTCTAACCAATGTGGTAGTTTTAATTCTTTAAAAAAAAAATTATGTTACGAAATTACCATACCTAACTCAATTCTAGTTGTTGATTAAACTAAAAAATAAAATCTAAGTGCTAGTATCTTTGTATTTTCATTGGTCTTCCTATTCTAACCTAAGTGGTACTAGCTTTAATTAAAAAAAAAAATTATTTCCGCATTGCCAACTCAACTCAAATGATATCATTTGTTCATTAAAAATTCAAATAAAGAGTTAAAACTACTATCACATGGATTAGAGGAAGATTCTTTAATGAAGATACGTATAACTTAGATTCGATTTTCTTTAACACAATTTTTATAGTAAGATTATAACTTGCACCAATTATTGATATCAAAACTTTTATACAAATGATATCATTTGAGTTGGCAATGCGGAAATAATTTTTTTTTTAATTAAAGCTAGTACCACTTTAGGGTTAGAATAGGAAGACCAATGAAAATACAAAGATACTAGCACTTAGATTTTATTTTTTAGTTTAATCAACAACTAGAATTGAGTTAGGTATGGTAATTTCGTAATTTTTTTTTAAAGAATTAAAACTACTACCACATTGGTTAGAATAAAGAAATAATTTTGTAACATAATTTTTTTTTAAATTAAAAGTGCTACCACATGGGTTAGAGTAAAGAGATTCTTCAATCTAAGAAGATATAGAGATATGTACCACTTAGGCTGTATTTCCTTAAAATAAAAGATAATATATTCGATTAGACTCCATTTTTTAACTTGGTACAACAGTTTCTTCTTTTTTTTCAAGCACATCCCTATACTTGACACCCTTTTTTACCTTTTTTTAAAAAAGTTATTTTTGTTCGATTAGACTCCATTTTTTAACTTGGTACAACAGTTTCTTCTTTTTTTTCAAGCACATCCCTATACTTGACACCCTTTTTTACCTTTTTTTAAAAAGGTCATTTTTAAAATATACAACTTGACACCACTTATTGATATCAAATTTTTTATACAAATGATATCATTTGAATTAGCAATGTGGAAACAAATTTTTTGTTTTTTAATTAAAGCTAGTATCACTTGAGTTAAAATAGGGACTTAGATAGTACTTAGATTTTATTTTTTAATTTTATATTGCAATTTCGTAATTTTTTTTAAAGAATTAAAACTACTATCACATGGTTAGAGTAAAGAGACAAGTCTTCAATGAAGATACAGAGATATGTATCACTTTCTATTCTTGTTCTATTTCTTTAAAATAAAAGATATTGTCAGATTCTATTTTTTTAACTTGGTACAACAATATCTTTTTTATTACAAGCGTCCCTATATTTGACATCCTTTTTTTTTTACCTTTTTTTAAAAGGGTAATTTTTTAACGACATCATGTATTTTGTTAAGCTGTTTGAGAAGTGCGCCTATGCATGATACTTTTTATATAATAAATATAATTGACATTTTCTTTATAAACAATATTTATTTTTGTTAAATATAACTATGATATTTTGCTTAATACATGTTGCTATATACGTGTTTAGTAATCATTTTTTTAGAAATAATATATAAATATCTTTAGCACTTTTAGGCCATTGCTTTTTTATAACTTGCGCATCATCAATTTCAAACCAAGTGCTAGATGTTCCTTCTCTACACATATTCGTATAATGACCCTTTTCGATACAAGTTCCATGATGAAAAATAGCATTTATTACTTTATATGCTTGTCCAGC
The DNA here is from genome assembly GCF_055798465.1 of Pogonomyrmex barbatus. Lineage (NCBI taxonomy): Eukaryota > Metazoa > Arthropoda > Insecta > Hymenoptera > Formicidae > Pogonomyrmex > Pogonomyrmex barbatus. The sequence goes on from NW_028297122.1 coordinate 714,299, forward strand.
TATTAGTATTTTAGTTGTCGGTACACCACGCAAGCTAAATTTGTGTGGTATTTTTACTAATTTATTATCCTGTAAAGAAAATAATATTAAGTGTATAATAAGTATGTCTCGTTAAAACCAATTCATTTTTAAATAACATATCATTTCTTTCACAACGTTCACATGATTTGTCAAACGATTGACGCCAATGTGATGAAAATGTAGTTTTTAATAGATCATTAAGATCAAAATTTTTCTTTTTCATATTGCTAACAGAAATGGAAAGAAGAATGTTATTTTTAATAGTAACTTTTGTATCACCATATGAATTGCATCGACAAGTTGCAATAACTTGATGATTTACTAGATTTTGTATATAATCATATTTTGTACAGAGAGCTAGTAAGAAATTCAAGTGCGTCTCGTTTTATAGCAACCGAAAAATTCTCTTCTAAAGATTTCCGTATTTCATAGGTATCCAAATTGTTCATCCCATGTTCATATCGATGTGCAAATAAATTTAATACATCCAGTTTATCATAATTTAACAACTGTTTTCTGATAACTTGTAAATGCAATAAACATTGTAATACTGCATTTGCATAACATGAAACTTTGTCTATATTTTGAAAACCATACATAATCCATTTGATATCTTTTGAGAGAGCCTTTTGATCTGACTCTTGAACAGAAGTAATTGTTTTCAATAATATCCATGGAACATCTTTAACTTTACGATAACGCTCCTTCGAAACAATAATCATTTCTGATTCTGGATTATGTATTCGTTTTAACCGATTATATTCTATAATAGCTTCTTCACTAGCAAATATGGATGAAGGATCAAAATTAATTAAATGCAATCCATCCAGAGACGTTACTCGAGATAAAGCAACATAAACTTGACCACAATTAAATATGGAATTACTTATATCCATAATAGCGTTTTGCAACTTAATCTCTGACTTTTATGAATAGTGATACCATAACTCAAGGATAATGGAAATTGTTTTCTAATAACATATGCTCTATCCATCACTTGAAACTTAACACTCACTCTTTCAACAAAATACTCCAAACCAGATGGTAAAAGAAGTTTTATCTTTTCTATATAGTCAGTAATTGTATCTTGTACAATTGAAATGACTGTAGCTATTGTACCATTTACAAGACCCAAACTAGCATCAATATTGCGTCTTATCATAACTTTCGTCCCAATTTTAATTATAATTTGTTTTGAAAGTCCAGCTGTTCTAATATTATCATCATCGTTATCTGTTAATATCTTTATTACCCTTTTTTCATATAAGAAATACAATCAATTGTATCTTCAGCTATTAATAATATTTCTTTTGAAGCAATACGATTTAACATTGCAGTGTTAAGAACGTCACACATATGACAAGTAGGCAATAAACAAACGGTATCAGATGGCAAATTATTAATAAAATCACACAATTCATTTACTCGTTCTTTGAAAGATTCACCCTTAAAAGATATTTTTCTTTTTTCGAGAATTTCACAATCATATTTGGTTAATATACTAACACGAATTCTCGAGAGTAATTCAAGATCCGTCTCCTTGTTGGCGCATATTGATCGTCAATTCGTCATAGTCAAATAAAGTTGTCCATAGATTAATAGCACTTAAAGAATCAAGATATTTACGAATTTTTTCATCTGATAAATGTATAAAAACAGGATCTTCATGTATGGGAAGTAATTGAAGCAAATCTCTAAATAAAAGGATATGCTTTTGACCTAACCATCATTACAGTCAGTAGTATCGAATATTTCGGATAGTCGTAAATGTATATACATTAAAATCAAATTTGATATCATTGATACTTCATCAATTATTATAAGAATAACATCTTTGAGATCGGCTCGTATAATTTTCAAAACGTGGTCAGATAATTGTTTATATTTAGGAGTATGACCATGTTCAATAGGTAACTGCAGTAATCTGTAAACTGTCAAACCATCTATATTAAATGCTGCTATACCAGTGGGTGCTGTTATGGCAGTATCTTTGTTAAGATTTTGTTTTATCCAGCACTTAATTGTTTTAATCAGGAAACTCTTGCCAGTACCTCCTTCTCCACTAACATATAATCATAATAACAATTTATCTGACGTAATAGTATTAATGACTCTATCAAATACTCTTCTTTGATCTACATTCAGTTTAGAAATCATTTCAGATATATCTATTTCCTGTTTGTTTTCAAGATCTTTAAAATCTTGCATTGCTTCACCAGCTTCAACATTTTGCACATTGGATCATCAGGATCATCTTGAGACATATTTTGATTTGCTAAATTATCTAAATGTTCTTGAAGTAATTGTTTTGCAGTTTCAAATGCTTTTTGCAATTCCTCTAACTTTTCATGATACTGCAATGCATTCACAAGATGTAATTTTACATTGTGAAATGATTCCGCATAAGTATCATATCCATTTTTAAGTTCTTCTATTTTCCGCCATGGTTTAAATATAAGAAGTAATGAAAAGAAATAATTTTCTGGCCGCGTTTTAACATCATATCTATAGTGATTAATAAGATATTCACGCTGTTGTCGTTTAAGATAACGACCATTAGTCATCTTAAAGAACTCAATTTTTTTACTTTGTGGTTTTATTTTCGTAATGTCAAACCACTGTGCAAATTCATATAATGACATCGATTCTAAGTCTTCTGGATAATGATTATCTATTAAAGATGGATAAAATATGTCTGTAGAATCTTTATCAAGAATTTTAATTTCCTTATAGCTTTTAATTTTCCTGTATCGTATCTGATTAACATCTAACCATCTAACAGTCGTATTTGGATCAGTCCCATATAATGGAATACCCAGCAATGTGTCAGCAGCTTCAAGAGCTCCACATTCCCTATTATTCATGAAGCGCAAAGCAATATTCCAAAGATAGCTCGCCAGCGATTTATTCTTATTATTTTTACTGTCAAGGACAGAATCAGATAATTCACATTTTCCTGCCTTATTCAAATACTTAGTAACATAACAAGTAAGTAAAGATGATTTTTCACCTATAAATTGTATATCCATGTTTCCTTCCCACGCAGTAAGAAGGATGGAATTATAATCATTTATACCAATTTCGATATCGGTTCGAGGAATGTACTAATATAAAGCCTACTTTTATATTTTAATTGTTTCCTACCTGCTATTGAACTTATGACATCTCTCAACAAATATTTCCGTAACAGGACGCGGAAAACCGAAACGACATACACCAACAACTTTGCGTCCTACCTTCTTAGAACGAAGACAATAATCGTTATGTTTGTGTTGTTGATATGTATTAACTCGTCTATATAATAATGGTGAAATATTTTTATCCGGCAATTTAAGTTATATGTTGTAAAATAAATGTAGACACTTCTTCTGGAGAAGATTCACCAATAATTGGTGTATTTTTAACCCAAAATAACAAATGAAAATGTTGAATACCTCTACCTTGATATTCTCGTCGCCAAAGTAATGTATTAAAAGTAATGTATTATTTCTCCAATCGGATGATCTTTGGAACAAATAAAATCAAACATTGCCCGAAACTTATTGTCGAGAAATTTCGATGTTGATACAGGATCTCTAGCAATAAGAACACTAGTAGATAAAGAAGACTCTAAAATTAGACCATCCATTTACTTCACGAATATATTCGCCTAATTCATTCCACATATACTCGCTAGGACTCATAGAAACCACGTTGCAGGACCGTAATATTGCGTCATACAATTTAAATCACTTCTTGGTTTACGCCAATATTGTTCCGTATTTCTTAAAGTAGAAAAAAATAGTACTTAAATCAGATTCTAATAAATCTTTTTGTAATGCTTCTAAATATTCTAAACCGTGTAACGGTCTCGCAAATTAGTTATATTCAATTTATGATAAATATCACGATTTAATTGACGTATATTCGCATTATTTAATAAATAAAATAAATATTGTTGGTTTAATCTATATTGTGGATGTTTTGATTGAACAACATTTGATAAATTCATGATCATGAAGTTTAATTGATCTAGTTTGATATTGTCCATTAATACCAAAGGGATATAAATCTGGGAAACACAACATATCTAAATCTTTTTCATGGTTATCTAAAGGCAAATCTTGAATTTTTAATTTTTAATTTGATATAGGTTGGTAGCAGATTCGCGTGTTTTTTTTTTTCATATAAAGAATAAATGGTATATTTAATGGTATATATATTGGGTCATAATGACCATCACTGTCATCAACAATCTGAGTTAACATTGCTTTGTACTGATTATTTAAGATAGTTTCTATGTTATTGTTCGTTTCTTCCATTGTACCTTTTGGACTCAATAATAATTTGTAATCGTCATCCAAAACAAATTCATCATTGTTTTCCGCTTCTTGTATTTGGAATTCTGGATTATTCAATTTTTCTAAGCATAATGTATCGTGAGTTTTTGGCAGTATAATATGACGATAAAGAGGATTGTTATGCTTTAACCATATTAAAGCATCAAATATTTTTTTAACATTTACCATTTCTTCCCAAATAATCTTAGATTTTGTCGGAATACTTCTAACTAAAATGTATAATTCATGATTTATATTTATTGGATCGGTATCCTTGCATAATTTGTTCCACGTTTCTTGTAAAGGAAGTGGTAAATGAAAAGTTCTACCTTTTACTTTTTGTATCATTTGCTTTTGAGGCAATTTTTTGTTAATAACAGTTCCCATTTTAACAACAGTTTGAAATGCCTTAGCTCTTTGTATAAGAATTTTTTCGAATGTGTTAAGAGATGCTATTACTTCGGATACATCATGAACAATGAAATTATTTAAAACGCAATATGCAGGCATTAACCCGTTACGGAATTTGCATTCACAATAATCGCATATATACTGTGAATTAATAATACCTTGTTCCTTTATATATGCCATTAAATCTCTCCAAACTGGAATATTTATTTGTGCTTTAAACTTATTAATTTTGGATACATTTCTTTTGTAACAAGTCTTTTACATGATACACAAACATATCGAGGAGTGTCCATGGAGCGCTTAGTTAAAGCTTTAAACGCGTTTTTATATTTATAAATAATATCCTCATCACTCAAAGTAGTATCGGTATACTGATGTCTGTACATACGATTTGCTGTTTCTTGTGCCAAAGTTATAATTTGATTTAATGTATCAGCAGATGTTAAAGCTTTCTCTAAATTTAACATTTTTTCATAGAAATTTGTCATTTGATAAACTAACTGTTTAAAATATCTGACTAATGAGAAATGAGGAGAAATAACAATTGAACAGGAAGAAATATCGTTTTGCAAAGAGTTGTATCAATGTAACAAATATGTGTGACCCAATTTCGTATTTGAATTCTCTTTTATTGTACATTTATGAATTTTCTGTAATAATTCCGGTATTCTCTTGAAAGTACATGTACTTATCATTCGAAGGAATGTTTCATAACGATCAATTAGAATTGGATCATGAATTTTACATAATTCGTTACATAACCATGTTTTTTTTGTTTGTTCTTTTATTAAAGGTAATACATTTGTATTTTGATCTTTTAATTCCAGAGATTGTGATAAAGTAATATTACGATACATAGAATCGATAAAATAATTTTCAGACGAAGTTGTATGCCTCGATTTATCAAAAATGCACTTAATTCATCACTAATTGTTTTACATTTAATAGCAAGATTCAAGCATACTTCTGATTTCTTTTTTAGTAAAGCTAATATTTTATACATATTGCGAACATAACTATCTCGAATATGCATACAACAACATACGATTCTTTCAGCTTCTAACCGTTTTTCAACGTGATTTTTAATATTAAGTTTGTTATAAATCTTCTCAATAGCTTTAGAATTATAAAACTTAATATTATTTCGTGACCAAAATTTTTCATACTTTTTAATAATATTTTTGGCAATATCGCGATTATTATTTTTAACAAAAGTGGATTTCAATTTCTTTTTTTCATAATATCGTTTATTATATAACCATTTTCGATCATAATTTATTTCTTTTTGTCTATTTCGTTCAAGCTGAACATTTTTTAAATAACGCATTCGCTTTTTTGCGCGATTATTTTCTAAATCCCTTTTGTATTGAAGCACTTGTTTAGCACGATTATTTTTTAAATCTCTTTTGTATCGATGCATTTGTTTAATACGATTATTTTCTAAGTTCTGCTCATATCGACGACGTTTTATAGCACGATTATTTTCTAAATCCTGTTGATATCGATGACGCTTTACAGCACGATTGTTCAGTTCCTGTTCGTATTGATGACGTTTTCTGGTAAAATTATTTTCTAAATTTTCTTTATTTTGATTTTCCTTATTATTTTGAGAACATTTAATTATATTTCTTTCCGTCTGAATATTATTGACTAATACTTCCATAACATGTTTGAAGCGCTTTGCATTAATTGTAAAACTTCTGGATATAAATGTTGATCTTTATTTTGAGAATGCTCATTTTTATCTTGTTCGGTTTGAATATTAATTTTTTGTGTTAATTGTATTTCTTTAGAAACGCTTTGCGATAATTGTATTTCATTTGTTGTATTTTGAAGCGTTAACTGTATTTTATTTAATTCTTGTTTAGTAATATAAATATCGCGACATTTTTTTAATCGAGTCGCTTTTTGTTGTTCCGTTTCATGTTGACGTATTGTTCGTATACGAATCGCTTCAGCTTCTCTTGCTTGTATTACTGTTAATGGAAATATTTTTTGAACAACACTATATTGCGGGTCTTGAGGAAAATGCTCAATTACATTCGTTTCAAGAATTTGTATTAAATGCGAACGCATTAACTTATGTTCATACTTCACTTTGTCAGGTTTAATATTAAATAATAATGAAGTCGCAAAAGCTATTGTGAAAACACCGCAATCACTACTATTCAGTTGATATTGCACAGTAGGAAATTTGACAGGATTTTTTACGAAATCATGTTTTGGAAACAATCTTTCCAAAAATTGTTTATGATGTTCGTGCAATCTTTTGTTATTTAAGGAATCATGTATATATATATTTTTCCTATCGTAATAGCTACATACATGTCAGATGGACAATGTCCATCTGATGAACTTGATGAACTGTGTAATATTTGTATATGCTTTTTATCCATTGGTATGGATGGTATAGTATCAAGTAATTGTAATTTCCATGTTTCAACAGGTGCATATTGTGAACAATTTCGTAAAAGATTTTGAAAATGTTTCATATGCATGTCTATCAACCATCTACCCTGGACAATTATATCTTTCTCTGTAGGCTTTAAAGTTATAAATTTCTTTGTCTATACAGACATTTTTATCTAAATTAATTTTTATATACTATGTGTAAACAATTAAAGCGCCAAACAGCTGATATTTTTAAGCACTTACGGCAGCCGTTATACAGCGCCAAACAATCGATATTTTTTAGCGCTTATGGCAGCCGTTATACAGCGCCAAATAGCTATATATGTATTGTGGCAGCTATTTTGTATAATATTAGTTAGTTAATATAGCGGTAAAAAACTATATATATATATATATATATATATATATATATATATATATATATATAGTTTCAGATCACTATTAGACTGACCTGAAAAAAAAATATATAAATTAAACTTTTCTCTGAGTTTAGAATACTAATTCTACAACTATGTCCTTTTCGGCCCGACAAGATGACACCTACTGAATTCCTACTACCAATCGAGACTCACCGAGCCGCCAATCGCTCTCAGAAGTGTTTCACAAAAAAAATGTGTCCCAATTATATCTTCCGCTAATTATCATTAAAGCAGTTTTCTTATTACATAATTTTTATTTCCACAAAACAAAATTTTCTTTTCAATGTATTATATGTGTTATATATAAAATAATATTTATAATAGTTTTAACAATAGAGAATTCTAACATAATAAGTACTACTATTAATTCATAAAACATAACACATATATTAAAAAGAAAATATATATAAAAATAATATGTAAAAATAAAAATATTTAATATATAAAAACTGTTTTATAATAATTTGATAAAAGATATGATTACCTTCAAAATCAAGCCGAAAAGCAACTGCTTTTTCTTAATAATTGGTGTATGAACATATAAAGACATTTAATATTTGTTTTCTATAATATTTTAATATTATTGTATGTCAACATTATATATTGACATCTAAGACATGTTGTAATATTTCATTATAGAATTGATATTGATATTTTGTGATATTTCTATATTAATTATGCGTATTTAATGTACAAATGTATAAATATTCCTTATAGAAGCAGAAATAATTTCTCAATAAAACTATAATTGCATATCATATCAATATTTTTAATTCTCATTGTTAAAACGATCCTTATGACACCTTTACCACTTGTTATATCATCATGTCTGAACGCACGAAATGTCAGCTCTCTGATTATTGGTTTTAATCTCTAATAATTTAAAGTTGTTATAGCTTCGACATTTTCATATTAGAATTTTCGTCTCATTTTTATGAATAAGTCATAAATATTTCAGTCAGTAGTTATGGAATATCGTGTATACTGAGACTTATTATTTGCAAATAAAATAAATAATACAAATATATGTTTATATGTCCATATATTACTCATTAAGCAATGTATTACAAACTATACCTCTCTTCCTTTCTTCGTCTCCT